>NC_061868.1:8471682-8754335 GCF_907164915.1 Impatiens glandulifera | reverse complement strand
AAAAGATTATGGGGATGAAAATGTTGTCCTAGAGTTGACATCATGCCTAATTAGTTTTTCTTGTTTTTCTCTTTCAAAAACAAATATGATTTTATGTGCTTCAACCTTAAAGTTGATTAACGAATGACTCTTGTTCTAGTGCTTATTCCTTTCACCATGTTTCCTTTTAGTTCCAAATTCAATAAATAGTGAGCCCCATTGTTGCTTGTAGGATTTCTGTTCATTTGTTTTTTTTCTAAGTGTGGATCCCATTTGTATTATATGAGTCTATGACTAATGACTAGAATTTCTAGACCTAATAAGTAGATTTGTGTGCTAACTGCCCACACCATAAGATACTAATATAGAAAATCTGAACAAACACAATAAGTATATCCGCGTTAATTGACATCAATTATTTTCACATTTTAAAGTTCAAACATCATTAGGGCAGACCACATGATTACAATCTAAACAACCCTCTTAACTAGGGTTTTCAAATGCTAATGATAATCCTAAAACCTAAGAACATAATTCCTCAGAATTATTGTCGGATTGATGCCCTCAATATTTGGCTTAAAGAAGTACAGAGTGAAGGTAGCCGGCTGTCATTTACCATCGAAGGGTCTCCTCTACACTTTCCTAAGTAAAATTTAAAATGTAAGTCATATGTATCTAGTTTATCCATTGTAGGAATACTTTCTAAAATATAATTTAACTTCTTGAAATACTTTTTTCACCTTCGTTCCACCATAAATAAAAAAACTTAAATAATTCAAAAAAACAAATGTGGAGTTTCATCCCGGTTCATTTCAAAATAACAACTTAAGTAAATTATTTTGTTTGATCAAACTTTTTTTAATAATCCAACATAGTTGTTTCTGTAGATCGGCCACTTCAACTCTTGCCAGGTTAAAGCTGATTGATTCACACACTTAGTCATGATTTTGTTTGTGCTAACTTTGAGTTAATTGTTAAATATTGATTTGTTTGGAATTGAAAATTTTATGAACAGAAAGCAGTGGCAGTAACAGTAGCAGTAAATAGTAGTCCATAATGGGCACTTGACCGACAAGATAACAGAAACAGTATTTTACTGTCACCAAAGAAGAAAAAGACCTCTGCCAAAACTCTAAAACCCTGCATAAAAGATAAAGGGTAAAAAATATATAACTATTACTTTTACAATAATGTAATGTAATGTAATGTATTGTATTGTAGTGCTTGTGTTTTGTTTTTGTTTGATCATGGGTTTTTAAATATTTTTATTGGGCCTGTTAGGATGTTTTATATAATTAATATAATTTTATTTATGTCTCTATTTAGTTTATAACATTATATATTAATTAAAATATTATTATTTTTTTAAAAAATTCTTTAATGATATAGTTAATACATTTTAAATATTAAAAAAATTACGTCAAAGTTAACACCCATTCAAGATTTTAAAAATAATATAAAGTTGATTCAGATAACCAACCAACAAATTCTTTTAAAAAAAATTAATAATTTTGTTTCATAAGAAAATATGTTATTTAGGTTTTGAGTATCTAAATGTGTATCCTTATTTAAAATATTGGTTTATAAAAATAAAATAAGAATAGTTGATTATTTAGTTTGTTAAATCGATAAAAAGAAATCAAATTTGATACTTTTATTTTTTCTTATAAAGAAATCACATAGATCTTGATTTACTTTTTTGATATACATAGAAAAAAATGTATATTATAACGAGTAAATGTAGAAGGTGTTACAAAGAGGTGGAGTTGGTGCCTCACCTACTCTTATAGTGCGATGAATGATTGCGATTTAGAACTTATGATGAAACATGAATGAAGATTGGGATGCCCTAAAATAAATATTCTTATTTTTTTTGTTTAAATAATTATACTGTATATATTATTAAATAAATATAAAAAGTTTGTATTATTTTAAGTAAAGTAACCTAGCTTGTTGGATAAATGACATATAACACATAGTGATTTAAGGATTAAATCTTGTAACCCTGAAAATTTTTATTAAACAAATATCAAGATTTGAGAAATTTTAACATTAGTTTACGTGTCATGAATTTTTTACAAATAAAATATTATTTAAATAAATCCTGACAAACGAGAAATTAATTATAAAAATAATTAATTTAGGTTCAAGTTTAGATAATCTTTAGTTTGAAATAATCACGTTAAATTTGATTTTAAAAATATGTATTTAAATTATTAAAAATAATTATTTCAAAGATTAGTTATTTGAAACAGAGTAGCCAATATTTTTTGTTTAAAAAATCAAAGAAAGGTATCCATGTATTTTTAATCCGAGTTTGTTTGTTTGTAGTTGTGGTGATACTTGAAAAGTTTTCGCGCTTCAGCTTTCATATCCGCTTTGAAAACTATCTTTACTTTATAAAATCTTAGTTTTGAAAATTTGTTGTATAAACATTTCATTTTAACCAATTATTCTTTTGGTCTTAGACATGCACAATTTTTGTGTATTAAAATTGTATCAACATTATTTAAGGGTGCGCTTGGTTCAATAAGAGAATATGAATAGGAATGAGATTGATAGATATGTGGAATGAGAATGAGTATGATTGATAGAAGTGTATTGTTTGGTTAAGAGTATTAATCATTCCCAAATTGATAGGGTTTGGATATTTTCAATTATATTTATAATGTTTAGATTTATTAGGGAGAAATATTAATATTATTTTATAATTAAAATTAGATTAATATTTTATTTCATTTTTATTATTTTTATTTAATTAAAATATAAAATGTTATTATTATATTATAATTGTTTAAATATATAAAATATTGAAATGTGTCCTAATCTAATAAAATATAAATATCTAATATTTTATTATATTAATTATATATTTTTTTAAATACATATAAAAAATAATTGAATGATTCAATTTTTTTTATTTATAAATAAAAATTATATATTAATAAAGTCTTTAAAATATTATATATTAATAATTAATCAAATTAAATATAATATTTTACTTATAAATATATATATAACATTCCATAATATTTTTAATAACATTTTTTTATTAAAATATTTTATATTAACTTTTCTAATATTTTTTAAATATTTATTTTATATAAAATTGTTATTTTATTTTTAGTTTTATATTTTAATTAATTTATTATAATTAATTTATTAATATTTAATATATAAATTAATTATATAAAAACAATTTTATGATTATTAGTTATTATAATTATTATAAATATTTTATTTTATTTTATTTTATTAATTATATTTTATTTTATTAATTATATTTTATTTTAAATAATTTATCAATTATTTAAATAATTTATTTCAATAAATAAATTAAAAATTTTATCATTATTTTAATTATAAAAGAACGTCTAATATAATTATACAAGAAAAAATATATATATATTATAATTATAATTATGAGAGAACGTGAAAGAGTGAATATCATAGCAGAGAAAATGCATTACTAGGGAATGTGATTCATTCCTCCCAATTTAGAGAGGAATGAATGATTCCTGAGTATACGTGAATCAAATCAATGTTCTGGAATGAAACTCATCAACCAAACACTTCATTTTATTCTCTTTCCCAATCCTGAAACACTTCATTTTATTCTCTTTCCCAAGTACAAAAACCACTTACTAAATGCTGACACATGTTGTTGATGATGCTTACTAGGGAGGAAAATACCTGAAGAAATTAGTATTTAAAGACATTTGGGTTTAAAAATAAATCACAAACGAGCCCTTATCAAAATATTTTTCTTGGAAATATCCCAAAAATATTTTTAAATTATTTTTTATTCTTTTGGGGATTTTAGAAAATAGTTTAAAGTTCCAAAATTACAAAAATAATTTTAAAAATAAAAAAATACAACCAAAGAGTGTCATGGGTACTAGGTGTGTTTTTATTGGTCGGGGATAAAAGCCCTTAGTCCTGGGTCAGAAGTCCATCGGTCGGGGTTTGAAGATCCTCAGTCGAGGTGCGGTAACCACCGGTCCTAGGTTAGCCTGTGGCTAACTTCATCGGTCCCATGTTTGAAAGTTCTCGGTCGGATGTAAGACTCATCGGTCCCAAGTTTGAATTCTCGGTCGGATCTCTCAATCCAGGTCGAAATTTCACGGTCAGACCTCTCGGTCATAGCTAAGATTTTTCGGTCGGATCTCTCGGTCCTAGTCGGACCTCCTAGTCCTCAAGAACATCAAAACTACATGTTTTGTAGTTTTAATTGAGGCGTGCATTCTTTGATTGAATGGCCTAGGTAACTTTACAAAGCTCTCATGAACATTATGAACATCATCCCAAGATATCATTTGACCAAAATGATGTTCAATTTGTTCAAAATAGTTTTGAGACCAAATATCGAGTTTTTGATTTTTAAGCTTTAATGAAGTGTAAGGAGATGATCAATAACGTTATATTTCATATGGTTGATTGGTACCAAAACATGAACATTAGTTGTTCATTTTGAACAATTTTAGAATTTAAAATTTTGATTTATTTTGAAATTTTGATTTTAATCAAACATGACCAGGATGAATCAAACATGATTCAAATAGGTTCTAAGCATCATTAGAAACATGTTAGAAGCTTTCTAGGCTGCTATTCTTGAGGATTAGCTCAAGAAAAAAAATCGATTTTGAATTTTTCAAATTAAAATTTAAGGTTTTTTAATGTAGATCGAATGATTGTGTTTGGCTTCATTAGAAAGCCCACAAATATTCCTTAGATCGTTTACCAATCAAGAAAACGATTAACTAGACAGTATACCATACTGTCAAAACTAAAATATAAAAATTTCAATTCAAACTAGTAATTCGATATAGATGATGATTGAAAGATTACCAAGGACTGTAGAACACTCCTTACACCTTAGGGAAGCTTTAGGGATCTCTGATCCAAGCTTTAAATTCTTATACAGAATTTCCGAAAATTTAGAAGCTTTGAAGCTTTAATGGTGAATTTCTGAAATTTCTTGATTGAGGGCTTGAGAGTGGATCTCTTCCTTTTGAATCATCAAGGGAGGCTATTTATAGCCTCATAAAGTCGATTTGTGAAACAAGTGGATCGAATTTAGTCAAAAGTCATCAATGACGTTTTGACTGTTCTTGATCCAACTTGCAACTTGCTCGATCAGGCCCTGACGAAGCCTATGATCGTAGGCGAAATGATCATTGTAGTAGGTTGAGCATTTTAGCTTTCGAATCAGCCGATATGGTGGACTAACGACGAAGTTACATCTTTGACAAATAAAAGATGGATTCATCCTTATCTTGTTCTTCGTCGCAAGGAAGAAGGAAAATCAAGCGTGAAACGCCGCCATTTTGGGCGTAAACTTGAACGTGAGACGCTCTGTTAGCATTCCGTCCGTGGTTGGGCGCTTCGTCACATTTCAGCTAAAGACGCTAGAGCGTGCTTTAGCTGATCTTATGATTTACGGAAGCGCGCTCCTTTTGTTGCAGCGAGCGACTCATGGGAGTTGCATGAAAATGCAGCGCCTATCTAAAGGTTATTATTTCGGTTGTAGTGATCCTTCTGAATTTCGGCTACACCCGATTACAAATTTAAGTTTTTATTTTAAACCTTAAAGGTTTATTTGAAATTAAATTTTCTTTTACCTTCTTCGCTTTGTTTTTAAATCTTTTAAAATACACAAATATTTAAATAAATATGACATTTATTTTGTCAATTTATTTTATTTTTGTATATTTTGGGGTTAAATAAATAATTTATTTCGGATAAAATGAATATAACATTCACCCTAAATTATTTATTTTAACCTTTTGATTTTTCTAAAATTAATTTGAAATGAAATGGGTACAATATTTATCATAAATTATTTTATTTATTTTCTTTTGTCATTTTCCTTAATTAATTAAGATTTTATTATCACAATTATTAATCTAATTAATTGTTTAAATAGGGTTTGGCCATTATTTTAATTATTTTAATTTTATTTATTAAAAAATAATCAAAATAATTATATAAATTTTATAAATTGGGTATGTAATTTTTTAGTACTTACAAACCTCGCTAGTGTTATTTTTGTTTTTTTTTTGAATTTGGGTGCCCGTGTGGGAGGGGCCGCCTAGCTAGCCTCACCATAGGGTCGGCTATGGTTATGCCAAACTCTATTGTGAGTTGTTGCGAAGTGATGATAGAGAGACTAGGGGTGAGCAAACGGGTAAACTCAACCCGTATTATCCAACCAATATTCAACCCAAATTAAATTTACCCAACCCATAACCCAACCCATATTCTTTACTAATAAGGGTTGGGTATGGGTTGGGTTGGGTAACCCAAATTATTATTTTTTTTATATTTTTTATTTAACATGTATTTGACTCATTTAACACATTTTAATCCATTTAACACGTTTTTACATTTTAACACGGTTTTCATATTTTTCACGTTTTTGGCACGTTTAACATGTTTTGACACGTTTAACACGTTTTTTACGTTTTAACACGTTTAATACGTTTTTCACACGTTTAACACATTTTTGACACGTTTAACACGTTTTTGGTACGTTTAACACATTTTTGACACGTTTAACACATTTTTCATGTTTTTGGAATGTTTAACACGATTAACACGTTTTGACATGTTTTTCACGATGATTACACATTTAACATATTTTGACATGTTTTTCACGTTTTTAACACGTTTAACACGTTTCGACACGTTTAACATTTTTTTCACGTTTTTCACATTCTGGACACGATTAACACGTTTTTAACATTTATAACACATTTTCACACGTTTTTCACATTTTTCCCATTTTTGGCACGTTTAACACATTTTGACACGTTTTGACAAGTTTAACATGTTTTTCACGTTTTTCATATTCTTGACACGTTTAACATGTTTTTAAATTTTATAACACATTTTCACACGTTTTTCACGTTTTGGCATGTTTAACACGTTTTCCACGTTTAACACGTTTTCTACATTTTTGGCACGTTTTGACACGTTTAACATGTTTTTCACATGTGTAATATATTTTTTTATACATTTAATGTTCCAAACGTGAAAAACATGTTAAACGTGCCAAAAACGTGAAAACGTGTTAAATGTGCCAAAAACGTGAAAACGTATTAAACATATCAAAAATGTGTTAAACGTGCAAAAAACGTGTTAAAACTTGTCAAAACGTGTTAACATGCAAAATCCATGTTAAACATGTCAAAATATGTTTAATGTGCAAACACGTGTTAAATGTGTTAAAATGTCAAAAACATGTTAAACGTGCCAAAAACGTATTAAACATGTAAAAACGTGAAAAACGTGTTAAACATACAAAAACATGTTAAATGTGCCAATAATATGTTAAATGAGCCAAAAATGTGTTAAACGTGTTCAACATGTCAAAAACGTGTTTATCGTGCCAAAATGGGGAAAACGTGTTAACATGTGAAAATTTTGTCAAACTTGTCAAAAATGTGTTAAATGTATTAAACATGTCAAAAACATGTTAAACGCGATAAAAACGTGAAAACGTGTTATTAGTGTGAAAATGTGTTAAACATGTTAAAAACGTGTTAAACGTGCCAAAAACGTGCTAAAAACGTGAAAACGTGCCAAAAACGTGAAACGTGTTAAACAAGTAAAAAAAGTGTTATAGGTTTGAAAACGTGTTAAAAATATTAAAAACGTGTGAAAAACGTGTTAAACGTGTGAAAAACGTGTTAAACATGTGAAAAACGTGTTAAACATGTGAAAAACGTGTTCGACTTAAAGTTGAAAGATGATTAGTTTATATTGGATTAATAATAGAGAATTAAATTAAATTTATATAATTTGGGTAATTTGGGTAACCCTAACCAACCCAAATTAAATCCAACTTATACTCAACCCAACTCAAATTAACTAACCCGAATTAATATTTTGGGTTTGGGTAAATCCAAATTATGCTCACCCCTAATTGAGACGGTGAACTATGTTGGTATTAGACGTTGACTCCTTATTCTGCTTATCTTCTAGTGGACAATTTGACTTGAAATAAACTGTAGAACGTTCAATGATCGTTGTCAACAAATGCGTTTAATTATAATTTTATTATTATGACAATTAAGGATGTTTCATTGGCAAAAATGGTTAAGACAACCGAGAAATTCATTGATCTTTTTGAAGACCTCTCATTGATATTTTTAAGTACCTCTCATTGATCATTTCGAAGACCTTTGTGTTTGTTAAAGTTTGTTCGTTTTGTTTATTTCTTTCTTTGTCATTAGTGAACATTGTTGTGTTGTGCTATTTTTTAATAATTTTTCTATCAATTTTTTAATTTATTGCCGTTGAGCTTAAACGACTCTTATTTATATCATTTTGAATGGATTATTTTTAAAAATATCTTGTTTGAAAATAGTTTTTTTAAGTTATTTTTTTTATAAATTTAGAAAGTTAGTACGTCTTTTTATAGTTATGACTCATATTTCAACTTTAGTCTATTAAGAACATACTCTGGCTACTTGAATTATCAAAAAGTTTCATTTCTATTACATCATTTTTATTATAACCATCCAATAATTTAAGTCATCAATTCAAATACCCTTAATTTACTTTTAATAAATTTAAATTTTAAATATAAAATTCATTTTGGTAATTCATTGTACGAAAAAAAATCAATTAATTTTTTTTTTATCAAAAACAATATTTTTTTCAAAAAAAAAAACTCATAAGCAACCCAAGATCAAACAAGCTCCATAGAGCTCCTTAGATGGTCTTTCTTAAGTCACATAAAATTAAAGAAAGTGATGAAAAAGAAGTCATAGAATTTGGGGAGACAAAAGGAGAAAGAAAGCCAAAGTCCACGGTGATGACACTTACAAGACTAGTCACCAGTGACAAAGACTGCAAAACCCTTTGTCTAAAAAAGACATTTTGTATCTGATTTATGGGTGGATATATACTATATTGGATAATTTATATAAATAATAATAATAATGCTACTATAATTCAATAATAGCCTCACCACAAAAAGATAAAGAAAACAAAGTGGAAGAAAAAGTCACAACCCGTGAACAATGCTGATGAAATCCATCCAAATTAAATCATGTATATAAAACATAATTATTGGCTTCGATCAAAGATTTTTCAATGAGAAAGTCTCCAAGAAAAGTATAGATCAACATGGTCATCCGAAAATGTCACATTGAAGGTCTTCTAAGTCAAAAGGTTTCAAGATAAATACTTTTTAATTTTTTCGGGAAAGATAGAATAACGAATCTAAGTTATGAAATCAAAATCATTTTTAATGAAATATTGAGGTTAAATTACTAAAATTGTTTTCTATTGTTTTTAATTTAAATTTTATAAAAGAAACAAAGTAATGATATTTGATTGATAAATTAAGTAAGTTGATGTTTCAAATGATATGTGATATAATGATCATTTTTTTTTTAAATAATCCATTATCAAACTAATAAGTTGGAAGAACTTTTTATGGGATAATTGTATAATGTAAGAGTCTCTTTATCATCCATGAGCAGCAGCGTTAACCTGAAGATCCAAAGTCAAGATTGTTGGTTCTTATTCAAGGTTCGTCACCCGAAACTTGAGTGGCTTGCACAACATCCCAATTTGATGATTGCGTTAGATAAATTTGTCCGCTCGCTTGTAGTAAAGTCTGGTCATTATGGCCATGGTCATCAACCTATGTGACCTTCTCACACAACTTGGTTCTTTTTTACAATGGTTTAGAAATGGATGCAATAACAAATCTTGTTATTTTCTTTTGAAAAAATAGGGATTATTGAGATGTCACCACCATTAGGCTGCATACAATGTGTGGCAACCCTTGATTTTGTCTGTAATTTGTATGATATTTTGTTGCAAGTCTAACATGCTGGGCTTTATATAATTTTGTTTACAATCACAAAATATGGGAAAGGGCAAATTGAGATCGCGTTTAACTTTGCATTAAGCCACAAATGATATGCGAATTATTTGAATGATGTTCTCAACACGAGAAAAGATCAAGAAATTGTGTGAGGAGTGGGTTCATCACATGTTGATCCTAGGAGACTCGCGACGATGAGGAACCTAGACAGAAACGATGATGATGAATTCGTCAACGGGCAATAGACAATCATTGAAGAAATTGGTAGGAGTATAGAAAAAAACATAGCAAAAAGAAGGCAAATAAAATAAGCACAAACTATATAGGAGAGTGAACAATAACAAAAGAAAAGGTACCAAGGTCGGAACAAGTCCATGGTGCACTCTCTAAGAAACTGGAGCTCCATATTTAATAAAGTCGTTTATAGAATTTTGATTTGAATAATCGAAGTTTTTTGGGTAACATGCTATGTGTTTTATATTTTATTTGGGTATTGTTTTGTAGATATTAACTCATGCGAGTCATAATCATCTTATATACTTATTGTGAATAAAAAAAGTTATCCCTTCTCAAAAGTATTGTTTATTTTTAATATAAAATATTTAAATTCATTGAAACAATCATTTAAATGATATTTGTTAGAAACAGAAAATTGGTACCTTCAATGTATTTACATATTTGTACGTATTGAATGATAGAGATTTCAACTTTTTTGTGTGGCAATTATAAGACTAGCTCTAGTACTCATTTTTTTTATCTGTTTGTTGCATCATCAAGTGGTGAACATATTGGAGCATATCTTGTCACCCATAAAGCTATATGAGGGGCCTTCCTTCTTTCTTTCTAATTGTTCTTTTCATCCATATCACACATTTCTCATTTCTAGATTGATGTTTTCAAGGACATGATTGGTACTCCTTGACATAAATCTGATAAAATCCACCCACTATTCTCGCCTACTCTAAATTATACGGTTTTATCGTTTATAGTTGCTCGTGATCAAATCATAAGAATCGTCTTTATGCGCAACTTAATTAATAACAAGAGACTAAATTAAAATTTTTGTTTCTTTCATTATATATAAGTCTATCTTTCGAAAAATACTTTTGTTTTTGTTCCTATATCCAACTGATAAATAGTGGTTGGCCTCACTCAGGTTATTTTTTGGACAATTCTTTTTTTTACTTTTATCTTTTAGCTAGGATATTAGGCTAGTTTTATGCGCGTCTTGACTTATCAATATTGGATTGAAGAGGCTAGAACAAGAAACCGCCACATTACCTATCATTTTAATATAGTGCTTTGAATGAGAATTAAACATACGATCTTATAATAGTAAATTCCTTAGTTGAAATCATCACTGAACTACTCATAATGGATAGTGAACATGGGTTCCTTACTAGTCTTTCAAATATTGTATTTGACTCGAAATCTAAAGAGTAAATAATTTTGAGTTCTCTATCAATAAACTAAATTTTGAATTAGTGTCCAATTTCGCTTGTTTTTAAATTTTTTATGTATGCATTAATTCATGAGGTTGATAATGTTGAAAAATATGTGGAAGGTGACGAAATGCTTGTTAGATGTGGTTGAAGTCATAACTTGTCAATTTCTAATAAAACGTATACAAAGAGTGACAATTTCAGTTTGGGATGATATTGCTTCTACGAAAAAGACTAAATCATTGTCACAAAGATGACGAAAATGATTGAAAAAATGAATGAAGATGAGTAGAATAATGTAACGTGACTAAAAATGCATCGAGAAAAGTCAAATCTCAACAAAAAAAAGATAAAAATAATAGATGCACAATAACGATATCAATTATATATATGATAGTAAAGCTAAAAATTCCTAAAAAAAGACAAAATCATCGAAGTCACAAAGATGACGGAAATGGTTGAAAAAATGTATAAAGATAAGTAATACAACGTGACTAAACATCGAGAAAGTCAAATCTCAAAAAAAAAAATGCGCAATAATCACGTCAAATATATATATATATATATATATATATATATATATATATATATATATATATATATATATATATAGCAAATCTAAACATTCTTAGGAAGGGCATTCATATATGTGTTCAGTTAGACTTCGGAAAATTTTGACCTTATGAATTAGTGCATTTTCTATTGACTGTTTATTTTTTTTATTAAATTTGTGAGCATTCTTATCACAATTTGATTGTTTTTTACAAGAAAATGAAAAGTTCCCAAAATTTCTAGAAAAATCATATCTAATTCACATTCAAATAATCTGACATGTGTTTCCACATGAATCTATATGTCCAAATTATAGCCAGCAATGTCAAATAATAGAGAGTTTAAAGTATGGGATTATTGAGGCCTACACAAGTACCCTTCTTTCTTCCCCCACCCATATTACTTCTTGTTGAGGAAAAAGGAAAGGTGAAAGCTGACTAATGCTAGGGTTTGGGGGGGCCATAAAAGAGAGATATGGACAAAAAATGAGACATAAAAACTAATAGCCTTTGCCTCCTTATGCCACATATTTAACCTGCTTTTTAACATGCATTTATGCTTCCTTTTTGCATTATTTCCTTATATTTTTCACAGCCTTCATCATTCTGCCAGCTTCTCACTTTAATTTATTTTTCTCTACATGAACAGATCTATAGATATCAATCCCACCAATAATTCAGTGATGTGGTGTTGTTCTGTTTGATCTACTGTGTACCATTGTTTCCCTTACATTAATATATAGTATCTATAATATAATCATAAAAAAGGATATTGGGCTAGACTACTTTTTCTCATTAATAATTGTTTATCATATTCCTTCTTTTATACAATTTTTTAAAGGGTAGACTTGATGTTTATAAATGATAAAATTAAAATGGTAAATATGTTTTAATAGATAAAAAAATAATTGAATTCCACTAATAACGTTTTATTTGGAATGGGAGATCATGACTAACTTTCTTAGAAAGAAAAATAAAGAGGGCAGGGTATTTGACTTATATATAGTTTACCTTAATGTTCCCGGCTCTACTAGGCGTGTTTTACTCTTTCAAGAAAACAAGGAAGGCATCCGACTTTGAAACCCGCATTGTTTGCAAAGGTGGAGTCTTTTTTATTTCATCGATAGAGTTCCAAATTTTATTGCATCTTACTTAGGCTCAAAGACCTTTAATAACATGACTTAAGGGATAAGACTTTCAAGCCTTTGATGTTTATCAACTCCTTATAGTTTAGTGTCAACACCTCTACCAATTCTCTCCACTATAGCAACCACATGAACAACATCCACTAGCTAGATGAGTTGAAACTTACCTCGTAAATGGAACCGCCCCTTGTAGGAAGATGAAATTAATTACCACTAGGGAAATTGTTACAAGAGGCGCGATTGGGAAATTGGTCAAACCTTTATTCTTCGTGTGGTGATTGAAACAAAGAACTACTATGGGAGATAGCCATCATGGAGAATAATCAATTAAATCAAGAGTCATATACAATTTGAAGTAAAGTAAAATTCATTAATAGCTTAAGATGACAACAATCTAGAATATTCTTTTGTATAGTAAATATTTATTACTACTAAATTAATTTGTGTGTATATACACAATTACATGAAAAATAAGAAATTCATTAGAGCCCATCATTAGGGTGATCTTCTTCTAGATCTTGCTTTCCTTATCTAAATATTAAACAAATCCCTATTTTTATATTAGACATATGCACTTTTTCACATATATTGCATGCCCTAATGATCAAGACATGATATTCTTTGCACATAATATTTATGTTGTTTGGCCAAGGGAGTTGAGGTGACAACTCACATGGCATGATATGGTGCCTCATGGTGAAGATGTGGAGACAAAGTTCTAGTTAAATAGTTACAAGTGGTGGATTTATGGCGAATCTTACTGAATAATTGAGATTTTTGATATTCTTTACTATCAAAACAACTATTTATGTGTATGAAAAAACATTGAAACTTAATAAAATGGAATTAATAACTAGATTAATGTCTACTTTAATTTTATGAGCAGGGACGGATTTATGTAGGGGCTCGGTCCACTACAAAAAAAAATTACAGTGAAAATGTGATATCACCCCTAATTTCTTTAAAAAAATCAATATAATTCATTATTTGTTTATTTAATTATAAAAAAATGGTATAACTTACTTTTATACCTACTTGTTTTATCTAAAATTTTCTCGTTATTTTTTTATGCCCACCATAAATGTTTTTCAAGTCCACCCCAACTATAAATTATTGGTTTGTCCCTGTCTGAGAATCTCAATCTCATTAATTAATTGTAATATTCTACTCTCTATAATTTTATTAATTTTTATAAGGTCCATGTATATTAAAATTGAAAAAAAATAGTTTAAACATAACGACAAAACATAGCATAAAAAAACAAAAACAAAAACGGTACTCAATAAATTATCGTACTTGTAAATCTTCGAGAAAAACGATTAACTCCCCGACAAACTCTACTGATTTTCCTGAACTAATTTCAGAAAACGTCTTAATAATATTATTATAAATGATACACATCGAACGACTACGGTTATTGAAAGTTCAACGATTTCTCTCAAACCACATAATCCACCAAAAAATAATTAGGATGGTAACTTAAATATATATGCATGTCATATCAGGCACATCAATATAAATTTATCAGTAAATACCAGAAGACTCGGGTATCATTCAATGAATCCTAGTAATACTTCACAAAAGACTTCAAATACTAGTTACCCCTCGACAATGCAAAAGTAAGTGAGTTGTCGATTCAACTTTTTTGTGACACATACGACTTAGCCATAATACAACATTTTTTATACATATATCATCCCTTAGAATTCCACCATTAACAATGCTTCATTTAAGAAACAAGATCTTAGATGTAATCTTTAACTCCCAAATTTTTTCCCAAGAAAAATTATATGGAATCATCTTAGCCAAATACTTGTATCGATGCCCACATGAAAACTATCTATATTTTGTCAACAGATAACGTCTTGTTTAGATTATGACACTTGTTTGCGTCCTACCAAACTCTTTACGATTCTATATCGTTTGAAACTCAACATTATATGAAATGACATAATTTTGTTCAATTTTCATCCTAATTTTGTGATATATATGAACTAATGAAATATTGTATGATTTCAAAATGCATTTCTATTGATGCATTGATTTTTGTATCAATCATCTTAAATTAAGCTTGTTAAGTGGTTTTGAATAGACGTTAACCCGTGTTGGTCATGAGAGCCATTAGGGTTCCATTTACCGGCATTATACGAGGTCCTTGTTTATTTTACGAAGCGAAGTAAGATTGTAAATGACATGGAAAATGACGTGGCGTTGATGTGCCTTTAAGTGGTAACGATCTTTAACATAAGCAAAGGGCAATTATTCATGATGAATGAATTAATTATTATAATTAACGTAGTTGATTATGAAAAGATGTGCTTATACACGTCGAGGTGATAAAAACTAAAAGTGAGGAATTTGCATGTGAGAAAAAAAGAAAAAAATGTATTAAGAATATGATCGATCCGAATCCTTCGCAACCAATCATCGTGTCTTTTTCATTACAAGATCCTATTAATTAATTAATTAATTAATAAAATAATTAATTGACTAACCCTAGCTCTCTTAATCAGTACAGTAACTGGCCTTGTCTCCCATGCAACACTCAGTTCCATGGAAACCTGGGATTACAGGGACCACCTCTTTGACCCATTTGCTAACCCATAATTATGATAGAGTATGTAATATAATTTAATTAATTAATTAAAAAAGAAAGAAAGAAAGTGGATCGATCAATTAGATATCTTTAATATATAAAAGTTGTTTGTCTAACTATCTGTAATTTAATTAGTTTCATTAACAGCCAAATTAAAGTTGATTAATATAATTATAATATATATATTTATAGTACTGGGAACAAGATCTTGTCTGATGACGTCCGCCTGATTTATTCTTATTATATATATATAAATAATCGATAAATCTAAAATTAGGTCTCAACAGCTGTAATTAGCTCACATGATCCTAACCTAATATTTCCTTAACCGCTTTTACAGCAAAAACTCATGCCGTAGATGATGATCACATGCATGTAAATTACCGACGTGCTTTCTTAATGGGTCATGAATATCTTCTCTTCTTTTATTTTATTTTTAAAAGATTGGCATTAAGAATTTCATAGGCTAGATAACTCGTTAAGTTACGTAACTCAATTGGTAAGAGTCGTGCCTAACAGATAAACCGTACAAGTTAAATTGGAGTAATAATTGTGGGATAGGTCTCTTTAAGTAAAACTATTTACATTTTACATTTGAAATAACATGGTAAGTTATTTGGGACATGAATCAAACATGGGCATTTTCTTTGAACATCTTTGTATTGTCATTGTATGCATAGATGTGATTATGAATTGATTGGTTTGATTATTTGACTATATATTCATTCAAACCTGAATTTTGTTTTTGAAAATATGAGACTCATTTGGATTGATCCACAATATATATGGAGAAGATCAAAAGTGATAATAGGAAAAACATAGAACAAAATACTAAAAAGATTATGTCATGTGGACAAAAGTTTAAACAAAAAAATATTAATGAATCGAGATGAGACAAAAAAAATATTTATCACGAATAAACATAAAAGTTTTAACCATCTAATAATGTCATTAATTAGTTGTGTTATTCAAATATTGTCATGGGTACAACCGGATAGGAGAGACGACAATTACCATAATTTTCAAAGCAAACGACATTAGAAAGAAGTTGACGTTCATAGTGCTATGGACTTCCTTTCTAATATATACTTACAAGTTTCTCAAATTAATTTACATCTTCACTCAAATTAAAATCAATGAAAATGACTGATATGACAACCAATAATTAAGCATTAATTTCAAATTGAATAAATATATTTTGTTTGTATGTCAGAAATGGAAGAAATTGATATTTTAAAACAAAATATACAATTAGGTGAAGGTGTAGTTTTTGTTTAAATTTCTTAATTATATATAAGTCAAATTAATGATATATGCCCAAAATTTCAGCAAAGTGTAGTCCTTAATGTGGTTCCAACTAAATCAAACAGTTGTTGTTAGGTAAAAATAAAATCAACTTGCATGAAGAAAAGATATAGAGACAGGGAATATCCATGTGAGTTGATATTAAATTTATAAATAAAAAATATTAATATATTATGTTTAATAGTATTATCTTTTCTAAATTAAATTCAAACCTAACTCATGAAATCCACAATTATTTAATTAATTAATTTAATTATACTAACTCCTGCTTTCTTAATCTGTAGAACACTATATCACATTATTTTTCTGTTAATAATATTATATATTAATTGTCAAATAAACTAAACCGCAAAACCCGGATTTCATTAGTAATTAACTAATTTGTGTTATATCTGACAATAAGACAAATGTTTCTAGGTAGGGGATGCACCTAACTAATTAAGGTTCGACAACAACATGTTACATGCATATTTTCAATTTTTGTGTACTCTTTGGTCAAATAAACCAATTTTAATGTATTTCGACTGTGAATATGTCAACCCGAAAATTTGTATAGATGATTTGATGGTCGCCTCTCCCTACTCGCCCTATATGATGGGTGTTTTCAATTCTTTTGATTTGATATTAAAAGACGACCTAATTTTAAGAAGAGTTAATTTTATTTTAATTAATTGATTTAGAAAAAAAATTTAAAACAAATTTCTCTTTAGAAGTTACAAGGTTTCAAAGTTATTTTACTTTTGATGAATTTTATCTCGTAATTTACCAATTCATAACTTATTTTAAAATCGAATTTTAAAAGGGTTTTATTGTAATTTTGCACTTGTAACAAAAATATGTTTATAATGAAATGGTTTATACTTTCAAATTTTGATTCTGTATATTTATTCTCATTCTTCTTTCTCCTTTCAATTTTTTTTTCTTTTCTATTTGTGAATGATTATTATTTGTCATAGTTGAAAAATATATAAAAATAACTACAATCATGGATAAAATATTATATATTATATATAAAAATCTCTCCCCTTTTTTTCTCTCCATACCCCTTAGCCTTGAGGAGAAGATATTATTGTATTGACAACATGTTAGCTGTCTTATCCTTTCCATATACGATTTTAAGTTTAAAAATAAATTGTCTTAATTAATAATCAAGCCAACGTGCACGTCTCTTCACTTCAACTAAGAGACCATTTTATACTTCTAACCTTTCTTTTTGAAATGGTAAAAGTATTCTTTTAAACATAAATAACTTTATACAATTTAACTAGAATAAAATTTATGATTTACCAAGAAGAACCCAAATGCTAATAACATCCTTTGTTTGTTGATAAGCATGTGAATATCCTCCAAAATGCTATATTTAAAAAATACGTTACAACGATGTCAATTATGCCCAAAATAAGGCCGATATGCATAACTGTGACGCCGATTTCGACTCCGACTCTCTAGGTTCACTAGAGTTTTGAATGTATTTGGGAAGTTGTCTTGCTCTTTATTTATTTTTTTAAGTTGTTTATTTTTTTTCGTGGTTACATATTTTTTTAGATATTTGATGTTTCACTTGGATGTATTATGTTTTTCGTGTGGCGATATATGTTTTATAAAAGGGTTCACTAGAGTTTTGATGTACAAAGAATTCAATTATTATGTTTTCTTTTTGTTTGAACTTGTTTCAACTCTATCAATAATTTTTGTGATCTTTCACGTAATGGTGAAACAATAAAAAAGAATGTCACATTTCTTGTAAAAACTATATGAAAGATTTTTTGGGGGGACTAAACATGTTAACATGTATAATGATGTTCCATATGCCTCAATGTACAATAAACAAACATATACAATTAAAGTAAACAAGCATTTTTTCCCTAAAAGATGAATTAGTCATACTTCTACCATCTTGTACTTTGAAACAGTTAAACAAACATTCAAACATCACAAATCTACATAATGAAACATACAATATTGAGGGATATTTGACTCTTTATAAAAAAAAAGTTATAATCTTTGACCATCATTTTACGTCAATATCATAATTAAGCTAATGCGATATTTCTCTCGTCTTACTTAACTTAGATGGAGAAGTTAATCTAAGTACGATACAATTTAGCTTTCATATAAAATAATATTAAGTTTCATCGTTCTATTAATAAAGATGAGAAAATTAATGAAAAATTGTTAATATTTTTTATATTTAAAATATGAGTATTTTAATATTTGGATTGATTGATTAATTAAATTAAAATTAAATAAGATGTCATAAGTTCTTAGTAAGAAAAAATAATTTGAATTAAACATCTAAACATGTATTTGTAAATCAAGAATGTGGTTGAATGATGTATATATCCTCCTCACTTCTTATAATTCTTATTTTTTATAAAAAAAAAATTAAAAAATGAAAAGTTGGTAACTTTATCGGGCATCTCGAGAAGTAAAGTATGTTATGAATGAATTAGAAAATGGAACATTTGAAAATATAATAAATAAAGAAAAATATTAAGAGGTCAACGGTCAAAGATTTGCATTACCCTGTGTGTCTCCCACAAGTGGTACATTCTCTACCTCCATAAGTAAATTATGTGAAGATAAATTAATTTAATTAATTAAATTAATTATTTTATGAATTTATGGAATTAATTAATAGAATTATTCTGTAAACATTCCCAGAAATGCTCACATATAACGCTCCACTTAAAAGAACAGTGAGTGTGGGTTTGTCGGAGTTTTCGCCGTTAAATCATCTGACCTGCCGTTGAAATTTAATTAACAACCTGGGACGGACGGACGGGTCAAGCTCACGTGCCGACCGGTCAACCCAATGCTTTTTAACCGACACGTGCGAATAATCATCTTGTTCTTCATGTTAATAAAATTCTTTTTTTTTTTTAATTTATTAACCAATAAATATATCAAGTCTTTTTTATTTATCAAAATTATGGCCAACTAATTTTTTTAAAATAATCTATAGATAAAAGAACCTCAACCAAACATGGCTTCATAATTTATTTATTAGTTATAAAAAGTTTCAATTAATTAATTAATTATTTTCTTTAATTTATGCATTTATTTATAAGGGACATGACATGTTTGGGCAGAACGCGTGGTCAGGCTGAATTAGACAACATTGTTGTAATAATGTTAGGCCGAGAATCTTAAATTATTTGGGATTGTTTAATTGAATTATTATTTGAAAATTAAATATTATAATTTATATATATTTATAATATTAAAAACATTTTGAACATTTGATCTAGTTAATCTAAATAAATCAAAATAAGCAAATTGAGATCAAACAAGGAGTTTGAGATCCTTTACCTTGGTTTATTTATAAAAAAAATTATATACACATTTTAATTAAAGTGTTTAGTCATTTTATTTTATGCACGAGTTTAAATATATTAAAATAATAAGATAGTTCAAGTGATAACAAATTTAAAAAAATATTATTTTTATTTAATTCAAATTAAAACACTAATTTAAATTGAGTAATAGTTGTGAAAGTCATATTAGCATCGACCATAAATAAACCCCGTGATAAAATAAAAAAAATTGAGGTTAATTTAAATGACATAAACTAATTGCAATAATAAAAATAAATTATTATTATTTATTTTTATAAAATTAAATATAAATAATTGGGAAGAGTTATCTTAAATTTGTTTTTATATATACAATATAAGTATGACCATGACCAGACATTGTTTGCGCCACAATCAACATCAAAGTAGTGTTTTAGAATGTCAACTTTATTAATTACCAAATCTGAAGCTAATCAAATAATATTTTTAATAATCACTAACAAACAAACATTATTAATGTAAATAATTCATCTACTCTTACCAACTTGACCTATTTTATTTTATTTATTTTTGATAAATAACTTCTAGTCTATTAAAAACCATTCGGAACTCCTTAATGAATTACATATTTGTTGAGTTTTATTATACATGACTTTTAATAATTAATTTAGGCTAAGTTATCATTATGTTAAACATACACATCAATATTATTCATATTTAATAATTTAAGAGTTTGTGTGTAAATTTAATGGTTTAATTAATATTATTATTATTGTTTATTTTCAAAAATAAAATTGATTTATACCATTAAATCATGTTACTATGGGAGAAACTAAATCAATACAAATCATTATTTTATGATATTATTTGTTATATTAATAAAATATCTTAAAATAACAAATTATGAAAATAAAATCAAAATAAAGAAAACTTTGCAATGCCATCTCATAACAAGATTGAACATCATGACCAGGTAGTTTGATCTTTGGTTCTTTCAATTTGATTTAGAATTCTTTTTAATATATATTAATTTTAATTAAGATATCAAAATATTCGTACTTATTCTTATTAAATTTTATTTTATATATAAAAGATTTTTTTTTTAAAATAATCCATGTATATTAAAAATGATAAAATTATTTTAAACACAACGATAAAGCTTGATAAGAAACATAAACAACAAAATAAAAAGAAGAAGAATATAATACAAATTACAATCACGTTACCCAATAAGTTACCGAACTCTAAATCCTCAAGAAGAATGATTAACTCATAATATTTTAATAATCTATTTTACAAAAATCTCAAATAATTTATTTTTTATCAAACAATATTTAAAAAAAATCCCATATAAATCCTAAAAACCCAATATAAAACAAGCCCGACATCTCTTGACGAAGAAGTCGTTGTGTAATTTTAAAATTTTCCTTTCTGCGTAAAATGTTTTCTTTCTTTCCTTAATTTTTACAAAAAAAAAAAATTGTTTTTTTTTTATCAAGTAGCATTATGGATTCATCTTGTAATCAAACCAATCAATTTGCAAGCTTAAGCTTAACTTGATTGTAAATATGTGTAATCCATTCTTGAATTTGTTCTTCATAAAATATAATTGTTTTTGTTTATAATTAACAATCAAACAAGGCGTGTGTATGAATTAACCGTACAAGAAAGGAACGGTAAAGGATACGTTGACATGGGAAAACGGGATTGGCTGCCTGCTGAACAAGGAGCACATCCGCGCGCATAATACTCATAAATCATAATAATAATATAAAAAAAATACCTCAATTCCATAAAACACCATAAATCATTGAAAAATAAAAAATAAAAAATAAACTTTAAGCCACTTGTGTGGTAATTGGTAAATAAATCCCATCAATTTAAGGGCTTGTTTGATTTGGGTTGTTTCAATAATTTTCAAATAATTCACTATATTTGTAAGTATTCCTCATTAATTAGAAGCTTGTTAATTGTTTGGATAATTTGGAATAATTTGATGTAAAATATAATTTAATTAATAAATTAAAGAAATAATATGACAGCATTTATAAAAAAATAATCCACATCAAAAAAGCTTGGCATTAAACAAGTACTAAGCAAAAAGTTGAAAAGAAAGAGTACTTTTTTTTGTTTAAGAGAATTTTAAAATGGAATATTAGGGAAGATGGCACTAAGAAAAGTAAAAGAAAAAAATGGATGGTTTATGGTTGATATGCAGGGAAGTTTGGTGGTAATGTAGTATGTTTTATTTTTCTTTACTTTATGCGATGATTAGTTGATTTATTCTAACGTCGTTTTCATTAAATTTATATACTTTTAATCAAATTTAAACGTAGTTGGTTTGTTTAAAGGTCGGTCCATATCGCATTATGTAGTCAATAGTACTAAATAACATTAAATATCATTTTCATAATTGTTTTTGAGTTGTCGATGTCAATATTGTCGTGGAAATCGTAGTTTGAGTTACATGGTAATTAAGATGACTGTTGTTTGTTTTATGGTTTAATTTTGTTTTTTTATTAATTTATGTCTAATTCTTATTTTAGTTTTTTTATTGTCAATTTTGTTGTTTTAGTGCAAGACTATTGCTTTTTATAAATGAACTTTTGTTAGATGGTAAAGTTTGGTGGGAATGTAATCCAAGTATTGTTAATTAAATGCATTATCCAAGTCATTTGAGAAGTGATTTTCTTAAATTCATATTTATAATAATAATAAAAAAAGTTAAAGGGGCTTCTCAAAAAAATGAATTACTCAATAAGATAAAAAAATAAATTATTGGTTTTTTTAATGATTTATTCATATGTAAGTAATATTTTTTGAAAATAATAAATTTTTTATCAATCACGAAACTTCTTTGATTTGTAGAGTTATTTATTGTTTGTGTTATTAAACTTTTAAAAAAGTTATTTGTAGAAAACGAAGTTAATGTGATTTAATTATTATTCAAATATCTAAATTTAAATTTAGAATAAAACGATGACAATAGATTGTGGACCCCTACAAGGCATACAATCACATTATTTGTTTGATTCTTGTGCGATTTCTCTCTATTCTCGTTTGTTTGTTCGTTCGTGTTCAATTATATTTTGTTGTTTTTTTCCTCAATGTAGAAAAATTTGGTATAATGTAATTTAAGCAATGTTAGGTTAGGTTAAATGATTTGTTCAACTTACTTTAAATGATTAGTTGAGTCATTCGATGAGTCACTCTTTATCAAACTTATACTAATATTAAAAATTAAACATATTCAACAGGGAATAAATGTTACAATAAAACAAAATCTCTTTCAAATTGTTTTAAAATAGAAGTTGAGAATAAAAAATAAAAAAAAAACAAAATACTAATAATTATTCTCTATCTTATAAGTGTAACCAATTATTGGACCTAAATGAAAATTTCATTTCTATCAAACCCTAAGTAAATTAATTATCAATATTTACCCTTAGAAACATGATATATTTACGATCATGCCACAAGTCATCTTTTTCTCTGTTCCTCGCATTTTAAATGCAAAAAAAATAGTGGGACCATAACCCACCTCCCTTTTCCTTCTATATAAAGCTTCAACTCTTCTTCTTCCATGGCCAAGCTTCCCTTTCTTCAACCTCTTGCTCCCCACTTACCCTTCATTAATCTCTGAAACTTTTCATTTCTTTTCTTAACCATGCCTGAAGCTCCAAATATCCTGTTACCTAAAGACTCCGATTACAATCTTTTAGAAAAAAACAAAAAGGTTTTTCAGTTCATTGAGGATGTGACGTCAAATCCCGACGAAGTTCAACGACGGGTATTGGCTGAAATCCTGACACAGAACGCCGGAGTTGAGTACTTAAGGCGACATGATTTTACTAATGGAGAAACCGATCGAGAAACGTTTAAGAAATTGTTGCCTGTTGTTTCTTATGAGGATTTACAGTCTGATATCAATCGAATCGCTAATGGAGATAAATCTGCGATTCTTTCTTCACGACCCATTTCTGAATTCTTAACAAGGTTTGTCTTTTATACTGTTGTTATATGATTATATGATTCCCCTGTTTTTTAAAACATGTTTTTTTTTTCTGGGTTATCGTCTAGCTCGGGAACTTCTGGAGGAGAGAGAAAGCTTATGCCCACCATTGAAGATGAGCTTGATAGGAGATCACATCTTTACAGTCTCCTAATGCCAATAATGAGTCAATTCGTTTCTGATTTAGATAAAGGCAAAGGAATGTATTTCTTATTCACAAAATCAGAAGCTAAAACACCCGGAGGTCTTTTAGCCCGACCCGTTTTAACCAGTTTCTATAAAAGTAATCATTTTCGAGAAAGACCATATGACCCGTATACAAATTACACTAGCCCAAATGAAACCATTCTCTGCCCGGATTCATACCAGAGTATGTATTCCCAAATGCTATGCGGGTTATGCCAGCATAATGAAGTCCTCCGGGTCGGGGCAGTTTTCGCCTCTGGTTTCATCCGGGCTATCCGTTTCCTAGAGAAACATTGGCCTCTACTCTGTCATGATATCCGTACTGGTGTACTAAACCCACAAATAACCGACCCATCTGTTAGGGAAGCTGTTGAAAGGATTCTGAAACCCGACCCGGATTTGGCTTTTTTCTTTGAAACTGAATGCGGGCGGGAATCATGGCAGGGGATTATAACCCGGTTATGGCCTAATACTAAATATGTTGATGTTATTGTGACAGGGACTATGTCACAGTATATTCAAACTCTTGATTATTATAGTAATGGTCTTCCTCTGGTTTGCACCATGTATGCCTCTTCTGAATGCTATTTTGGTGTTAATCTTAATCCTCTTTGTAAACCTGGTGATGTCTCCTATACCCTAATCCCAACAATGGCGTATTTTGAGTTCTTACCTGTAAACAGAAACAATGGTAATGTCCCAAAAGCTCTCAACGAGAAAGAACAGCAGGAATTGGTTGATCTCGCCGATGTTAAACTCGGCCATGATTATGAACTCGTCGTCACAACTTACTCCGGTGAGTAAACTATTCAAATCTTCAATCTTTTTTCATGGCTTTATCTTAATCACAAAAAAAAAAAACTGTTTTTTTATCAGGGTTATACAGATACAGAGTTGGTGATGTGTTAAGAGTGGCTGGATTCAAGAACAAAGCGCCACAATTCACTTTCATATGTCGGAAAAACGTGGTTTTAAGCATTGATTCTGACAAGACAGACGAGGTTGAGTTACAAAACGCGGTTAAGAACGCAGTGAACCATTTGGTTCCATTCGACGCGACGGTTACAGAGTACACTAGCTATGCTGATTTAACAACGATTCCTGGTCATTATGTTCTGTTTTGGGAACTAAGTGTTAAAGGTTCAACTCCTATTCCACCTTCTGTATTTGAAGATTGTTGTTTGGCGATTGAGGAATCGCTGAATAGCGTTTATAGACAGGGGAGAGTGGCGGATAAATCTATTGGTGCGTTGGAGATTAAAGTGGTGGAAAGTGGAACTTTTGATAAGTTGATGGATTATGCGATTAGTTTGGGTGCATCTATTAATCAGTATAAAACGCCGCGATGTGTTAAATTTGCACCGATTGTTGAGCTTTTGAATGCTAGGGTTGTTAAGAGTTATTTTAGCCCGAAATGTCCTAAATGGGTTGCTGGGCATAAGCTATGGGTAGGAGGAAACAACAACTGATCAACCCAAAAAAACATGGGAAAAAAATGTAATGGTTTGATTATGTTTAGGAAAGGCAACATTTTGCCCCCATCTAGGTTTAACCCATCGATCTGTTTTTTTTTTTCTTTTTTTTTTGTTGCTGGTTGTTTATTTGTGTCTTTGCATTTTAACTACTATTAATGTTCAGCTTGATTTAGGAAGTTGCAATTAGCCATGTACAAATGCTTCTACTCTCAACTACTTTGCATGCTTAAATTGGGTTTGTATTTGGTTTATTTGAAAACACTTTTTAAACTTGATTAAGTATGAATTTAAAGGGAAAATGTTATAAATATATATAATAAGGTAAAAATCCGAAAAATAAACTATCAAACGAGCCTTAAGAATCGGGTTTGAAAAGTTTAGGACTCGTTTGAATAAATTTTTTTTTTCTCCAAAATCCATGTTTGATCCAATTAATTAAAAAATTTGTTTATATAAATGTATGACCAAAATTATCCCATAGCGTTTATACTTCTAAAAATTAATTAATATTTTAATAAATAAAAATATTGAATTAAGGATAATAAAAAAAATCAATATCCACCATCTCAAAGAAGCTAATTAGGTTTAGAATGATGGTAAAATAGTAAATGCATGTACGGAAATTACCTTTGTACACTAGGAATAGTCTATTTCATCTTAGGCTACCACCTATTTAGGGAAGACAATACTTAACGACTTGAATGGTTTATTTGGGTTAATTTGATATTAATCTTAACTCAATATAATTAATTAAATATAAATTAAAATATTAACTAATGTACATTAAATCAATTATTTTTATCTTATTTTTTAAAAATTAATTTGAGGTTGAGGAAAACCTCAAATTAGTTTGATTAGATGGAAAGAGGGACCTAGTTTCTCCGGATCCATTGAAAATATGATTTTTGACTTTCAAGAGAACCTCTTATACAAGATTTCATGACTTAATTGTTAGATTTTAAGGAGACATTTATATATTTAAATGAATATATATAATCATTAATTATAATAAGTCAATATTATGTGAGGTAAAGAAATTTCTGATTCGACTTAAGGACGTTATTATTATGAATGTTAATTGTGAATACCTTGCGGTATTTCTAATTTGATGAGGGGCCAAATTAGAAATTAGCGTAATGAGATAGTTATGTCGGTTATGGTACCAAAAAAGAAATTATAAAAGGGAGGTTAATTGATAAAAAATAAGAATGAACTTATTTTTTTATTACCCTCTCTCTCTCAATCCCCATCATAGAAATAAGGCTAAAGATTTCTGTTCTTTTGGAAGACCATCTCATCTAATTATGTCTATGGATCAAAGTATATATATTTCGTTTTATCTTTCATATCTCAAGAACAAGAATGAAGATATAAGGTATTATACTTTATGATTGAAGTTTATTATGAAATTATTTTAATTAATTCCAACAATTGGTGCCCAACAACTTGTTCTTGAATTAGAAAGACTTACATGAATTTAGGGAGACTTGTTCTTGTTATGAATTTAGGGGAAAATAAATCATCGTTTCATAATTATGAAGTTTTTGTATAGAGAAACCCTAAATTGAAGTGTCATGAATTTAGGGGAAAATAAATCATCGTTGTTTCATAATTTTGAAGTTTGTTGGATAGAAAAACCCTAAATTGAAATTGAAGTGTCATGAATTTAGGGGAAAAACCTAAAATGAAGTTCTGCAATCATAAATCATAAGTTCAAGGTAACGATTTAACAATGGAAAACCTAAGTTGAAATGTATCAACGGAAAACCTAAGTTGTAAGTTGAAATTTATGATGAATATTTTATTTTTGGGAAATATTATTATTTCAATTTCTATTTTATTTTAAGGATTATCTTTTATTAAAAAAAAATTAGGTAAAATATTTTATTTTTGGTAAATAATATTATTTCAATTCTTATTTTAAAAGAAAATAATTTTATTTTATTATCTTTTATTAATTTTATTATAAGAAAATTAGGTAAAATATTTTATTTTTAGGAAATAATATTATTTCAATTCCTATTTTAAAGAAAATAATTTTATTTTATTATCTTTTATTATTAAAATAAAATTCGGTAAAATATTTTATTTTTGGGAAATAATATTATTTCAATTCTTATTTTAAAGAAAATAATTTTATTTCATTGTTTTTATTAAAAGAAAATTCCATAAAATATTTTATTTTTGAAAAAATAATATTATTATTGAGGATTAGGAAATAATATTATATAATTATTTTATTGGAAAATAATTTTTAATTTAAGGATTTTTTTAAGAAATAATATTTCGATAAAATAATATTATTCAATCTAGTATTTTTTAAGAAATAATATTATTTAATTTTTTTATAAAGAAATAAAATTTTAAGAAAAATATAATTTTGATTTTATTTTAACATAGTTAAGTTTCTAAATATTATTATTATTATTTATTTACTTAAATTAATATAAGAAAGAGTGAAACTCTTTTAATTTTATTTAGTTTTCAATCTTATTAAATACTTCAACAGATTGTTCTTTATTTAAATTAAATAAGTTAAGTTATGACGTCACCAAAGTGACTTTCTTTGTTTAAGTTCGAATTTTGAATGTTTGTAATGGTGAATTTTAATGTAACTATATAATCGGCCCAAATGAAGGTTACTAGTTGACCGAAGTTCACAATTACATGTGATAATAAACACGTAACAATTATAAAAAAATTTACATGAGAATATCAAATCATTCCAAAGAAATGTTTGTTATTTGTCATGCATTATTGTTAGTGTTTGATTATTACAACAAAATATCACTAGCAGTTAAATTTTATTGTCCAAAGACTGAATTTAATGGTGCACTACATATTTTGGATGAGATTTGTTGATTATTTTAAATTTGATTGAATATTAAAGAATTGAGCATATAGTTACCGTTTAAATTATGTTTTTAGCTAATGTTGCAAATATTAATGCCAACTTAAGTTCAGTCACAGTCCTCAATGGCTCTAACTTTAAGGATTGGAAAGAGAACATTCAGATAGTTCTCGGTTGCGTGAACATGGACCTTGCGATACGGACAGAGCAACCCACTACTCCTACGGTTATTAGCTCTCCTGAAAAGAAGGCTAAATTTGAGAAATAAAAACGCTCTAACCGCATGAGTCTTATGATCATAAAGCGTGCAATTCCGGATGTGTTCAGGGGTGCTGTGTCTGAAGACACCACCAATGCTAAAGATTACCTTGTAGAAATTGAAAAGCGTTTTGTTAAAAGCGATAAGGTTGAAACAAGCACTATTCTTAAGAGCTTGATTTCAATGAAGTATAAGGGTAATGGTAATATAAAGGAGTACGTCATAGAGATGTCTAATCTTGCATCAAAACTTAAGGCACTAATTTGCATGAGGATTTACTTGTGCATCTCATTCTGATTTCTCTTCTGGTTCAATTCAACCACTTTAAGGTCAATTTTAACTGTCAGAAAGAAATGTGGAACTTGAATGAACTAATTTCTCATTGTGTTCAAGAGGAAGAGAGATTAAAGCAAGAAAAAACAGAATGTGCTCATCTAGCAAACACCTCTAAGGACAAGGGCAAGAAAATGAAGAATGTTGATGCTGCTCAGGGTCCAAATGCAAAGAAAAAGGTTAACAATGACTGTTTCTTTTGCAATAAGGTTGGACATCTAAAAAGGATTGTACTAAATATCAAGGTTTTGAAAACCGTTTCGATTATCAACCCGGTTTTTTTAGCGACTTCGGTCCAACCGGTCCAATCGGTTGAACCACTAGTTGAACCGGATTTTAATTATTTTTAAAAAATAAATAAATTTAAATATATTAATTTGTAATGGTATATATAATCACTTAGACATATATAAAAATAATTAATTAAATATTAATTAAATTAAATATATTTTTTTATTAAATTAATATTACATTAAATAATTATTATTTAAAATATCAAAAATTAAAACTCTATATTAATGATAGTATGCGGTGATTGAGGAATGGTGGGACCCTAAGAGATATAACCATTGAAAACTAAAAAGTAAAAACTTTATTTGCTTTATCATTCTCCGCCTTCTTTCTCTGTTCTTCCAATATGCGTTTTCTTTCTCTTCTCTGTTCTCCCCATCTGATCTGATTTTGGTTATATGTTTATCTTTCTCCGCTTTCTTTCTCTGTTCTCCCTGAGCTTTCTTTCTCTTTCCCAATCTGATCTGATTTTGGTTATATGTTTATCTTTCTCGGCTTTCTTTCTCTGTCCTTCCCAGATCTGATCTTATTTTGGTTTTATTTTTTTTAGTTTAGGGTTTAAAGTTACAGATGAAGGAGCAGACCCAATATAACACGAAGAAAGAAAAGAGAAGAATCACTGACCTTTCGAACCGGAAATTTCCGGTTCTGTTTTCCGGTAAAAACGTCCGGTCGGACCGGATGTTCACCGAATCGTAAAGTTAACGTATTGGAGTTCAAAACCGGACTGTTATGTAGCCCGTTTCGCGGTTGGACCGATTGAACCGCCGGTCGGACCGCGTATTTTAAAACATTGCTAAATATCGTGCATGGCGCAAAAAGAAATGTACATTTCTTAATCTGGTTTGTTCTAAAGTTAATTTAGCATCAGTACATGAAATACTTGGTGGTTAGACTCCGGTGCCACTACTAACATTAGTATTTTAATACAAGGTTGGCTAAGTTACCGAAAACCAAGTGATGCTGAAAGACTTATCTTTGTGGGCGATGAAAAATCGGTAGAAGTTGAAGCAATTGGACACTTTAGATTGTTGCTTAGTTCTGGTTTCTATTTGGACTTAAAGGATACTTTTATTGTACCCTCGTTTAAACGAAATTTGGTTTCTATTCGTTATTAGGACAAACATGGTTATTCTAGTTTGTTTGGAAATGGTCAATTTAAGTTATCTATTAGTACTTCGGATGTTGGAACTAGTTCATTAATGCATTATGACAATCTTTATTTACTTGATACAATTGCTTTATATAATGAAATCCTGAATGTGGAATCAAGAGGTACTAAACGAAAGCTAAATAATAATAATTCGGGTACATTATGGCAAAACGCTTAGGTCATATCTCTAGAAATAGATTTGATCGTCTTGTGTCAGATGAGATTCTAAATTCCATTGATTTTACAGACTTTAATGTCTGTATTGAATGTATTAAAGGAAAACAAACCAAAGATAGAAAATTGAATGCATATAGAGATACAAAATTACTTGAGTTGATACATACGAATGTTTGTGGGCCGTTTTCGACTCCGTCTTAAAATGGTCAACGATATTTCGTATCATTCATAGACGATTTCTCTAGATATGCATACATTTTTCTTATTCAAGAAAAAGCTCAAACAATTGATGTGTTCAAGTCATTTAAGGTTGAAGTTGAAAATCAACTCAACAAAAAGATAAAGAAAGTTAAATCCGATTGTGGTGGTGAATACTACGATCGGTATGACGGTTCAGGTGAACAACATCCAGAGCCTTTCGCTAAATATCTTGAGGAGTGTGGTATCGTTCCTCAGTAAACCATGTCGGGCTCTCCAAGCATGAATGGTGTAGCAGAAAGACGAAACCGTACTTTACAGGATATGGTGAGGAGTATGGTTAGCAATTCATCCTTACCAAAGTCACTCTGGGGTGAAGCGCTAAAGACTGCAACATACATTTTGAATAGAGTGCCAACAAAAGCAACGACTAAAACCCCTTATGAGCTTTGGTCAGGGCGAAAACCCAGTCTAAAACATTTTTATGTTTGGGGATGTCTAGTAGAGGCAAAGCCTTATAAGCCTCATATGGATAAATTGGACCCCAAAACAGTTAGTAGTTACTTTATTGTCTATTCTGAACGATCAAGGAGCTATAAATTTTATGATCCCAACTTAAAGTCAATTTTCAAGACAGGAACAACTGTATTCTTTGAGGATGTTGAGTTTGGGGTGAATAATCAAATAAAGGATTTTGTCTTTGAGGAAGAGTCAACTTCTAATTTGGTTAACAAGGAGTTGACTCCTATTTCGATTTGTATGGACAATGATCAAGATTCTCATCTGATCATTGATAATATTAGAATAATTCCAGAAAATCAAGACGATGTTGATCTCCCAGAGGTACAAACTCAACAACCTCAAGAAGAAAGTATTATTGAGGAACAAGTGCCATTACGGCGATCCACAAGAGTAAGGATAAGTACTATGTCAGATGAATATATATTTCTTCAAGAACATGAGGATAATCTTGGCATTATGAAAGATGATCCAATAAACTTTCATCAAACCATAGATAGTTCTAATTCAGTAACGTGGATTGATGTAATGAATGAAGAGTATAAATCTATGCAAGACAATAAAGTTTAGGAACTTGTCCCGTTACTAGAAGGGGTGAAGCCTGTTGGTTGTAAATGGATTTTTAAAACCAAACAAGATTCTTAAGGTAATGTGGAAAAGTATAAAGCACGTCTTGTGGCTAAAGGTTTTACTAAAAAATATGGGATTGATTATAAAGAGACTTTTTCTCCGGTTTCAACTAAAGACTCTTTTAGAACAATCATGGAACTCGTTGCACATTTTGATATGGAGCTACATCAGATGGAACAATTATATGGTGCAACTAGAAAACTTTGTGTTAGGAGATTCAAGGAATATGGTTTGCAAATTAAAGAATTCCATCTATGGGCTCAAACAAACGTCTCGTCAGTGGTACCATAAGTTTGATGAGGTAATTCTCTCATTTGGTTTTGGAGGGAATTTAATTGATGATTGTGTGTATCACAAATTCAGTAGGAATAAATATATATATATATATATCTAATTTTATATGTTGATGACATTTTGTTTGCCTCAAATGATATAGACTTATTGCACCAAACTAAGACTTTTCATCATGAAATTTCGAGATTAAAGATCTTGGTGAGGCCTCATTTGTATTAGGGATCCAAATACATCGAGATCATTCTCGAGGAATTCTTGGATTATCACAGATGAGCTATATCGATAAAGTACTTAAAAGATATGACATGCAAGATTGTAAATTAGGAAATACCCAGTCGCTAAGGGAGACAAATTTAATCTTCAACAATGCCCTAAAGGAAATTTGGAAATTCAAGAAATGCAAAAGGTTCCATATGCTTCGGTAGTTGGAAATCTAATGTGTGCTCAAGTTTGTACGCGTCCAGATATTGCGTACATAATTGGCGTATTAGGAAAATATTTGAGCAACCCAGGTTTGGGTCACTGGGAGGCAACTGAAAGGGTTATGAGATATCTAAAGAGAACTAGAAGTTGCATGCTCACATATCGGAGGTCGGATAATCTTGAGATCATTGGGTATTCTGACTCTGATTTTGCGGGATGCCAAGATAGTTTAAGATCCACTTCGGGCTATGTATTCTTGTTGGCTGGTGGAGCGATCTCTTGGAAGAGTTCTATACAAGGACTTACAGCTTCCTCCACCATGGCAGCAGAGTTTGTAGCACTTTATGAGGCATCAAATCAAGAAATATGGTTAAAGAATTTTGTCACTGAGCTGCGTATTTTGAAAGGGATTGAAAGATCTCTTAGGTTTTTTTGACAATAATTCAGTTGTGTTATATTCGAATAATAATAGGAGCTCGACTAAGTCAAATCATATCGATATAAAGTTCCTAGTTGTGAAGGAAAGGGTACAAAGTGGTCAAATTTCTATAGAACACTTGGGTACAAACTCCATGATAAATGATCCCTTGACAAAGGGTCTGCCGTCTAATGTCTTTCATGAACACACTACTAACATGGGTGTTTTAGAGATGGATGATCTCTAGGTTAAGTGGGAGTTTGTAAATTCAGTTGTCTTTCAGTTTGTTTTATGGATATTTATGTAATTCAATTTTTGATCAGATAAAGTATTGTACGGTTTATTGTATTTTGTACAATAAAGTTAAAGTTTGATCTCACTAAAGTTAAGGTAGGACCAGTTGAAAATTGACATGAATAGATCACCTTGCATGTAATTTTTCATGCAACAAATTCATGATTAATCTATGTCATTTAGTCATATTGATATTTGTGACCATTGAAGGTTTATTTGTGATTGATACAACGAAGACCGCTTTAATCCTTGTTAATATGATTAATAGACGAGATTGTTAATATTCTTGAAATCGATGACAATACTGTGCACAATAAGGATATATTATTCATTTTTAAATATATATGTCCAGTGGGAGATTGTTAGAATTTAAAGGGATATTTATATATTTAAATGAATATATATGGTCATTGATTATAATAAGTCAATATTATGTGATCTAAGGAAGTTTAAGATTTGACTTAAGGACGTTATTGTTATGAATGTTAAATTGTGGATACCTTGCGGTATTTCTAATTTGATGATGGTCAAATTAGAAATTAGCGTAATGAGGCAGTTATGGTCCCCAAAAGGCAGAAGAAATTATAAAAGGGAGGTTGGTTGATAAAAAATAAGAACGAACTTATTTTTTTTATCATGCTCTCTCTCTCTCTAAATCCCCATCATCGGAGAAATAAGGCTAAAGGATTTATGCCCTTTTCGAAGACCATCTCATATAATCATGTCTAAGGATCCAGGTATATATATTCCGCTTTTGTCTTTCATATCTCAGGAACAAAAATGAAGATCTAGGGTATTATAGTTTATGATTTAAGTTTATTATGGAATTATTTTAATTAATTCCAACATTAATTTCATGTTTTTAGAATATCTATTTATTTGTTCACTTTAACATTAGTTATTGATTTTCCGATCTTACATTTATTTTATCGACAATGAAGTTGTCATAAATAAATTTTTGTAGTTGAGTAGATGTAATAAATGTAGGATGATGGGAGATGACGAAGTTTTAAAATTTGATGGTGGTGATGCTTCCGTCAAGGATATGTTAGAACAACATTTAAATAGTTTCGCGAAAAAATTAAACATAGGAGAAGACTTAATAATAGAGAGATAACCTTAAATAAAAGTATGCTGATCTTAGGGTCACAAAATGGTGATTCATATTTCTTTTGAAATCTTACGTTGACAAGATATTAATTAATTCTTTTAAAGTTTATCATTGTTACAAATTATTTGCGGAGATTGCCCCATATGACTTTCTATATGAGAAGTTATGAGATTCTAAATTCTCTTCAAAAAACTCGTTTTTTGGATTGAGTGTTATGCATGGAGAGATCTTTACGGATGATAGATGTATGAAAAAATGTGTATTATGGTTAGTCGTTGTAGAATGTGTTGCGAAGAAATAGAGAAGATACTTCACTTGCTTTTGCATTGTAAGTGAGTGACTACGATTTGGAGCCTACTTTAGAACATGATTGACAATGAGTGAGTGATGCCTGAGTCAATCGTTGATTATTCAAATGTTTGGATAGAAACTATGAGTTCGATTGAAATGAGTCGATGAGTCTCTATCCCGATTATTTTCTAGTGGATTATTTGGCACGAAAGAAACTGTAGGACGTTGAGTGATCTAGCTCGATCAATGCGTTTACTCCACAACGATATTATTATGACGATATGAGAGATCTCTTCTAGAAAACTAGTGTAGGCGGTTGGTGAACAAATTGATATTTTTTAAGATCTCCGAGCTCGTTAATGTTAGAGTTTATGTTTAATTTGTTTTATTCGTTGATGATCATTTTTTGTTTAGATTTTCATTGTATGCTCAAATAGTTATTTTCGTTATGTTTTGAATGTGTTTGATGACTAGGTAAACTTTCGTGTTTTGTATTATTTTTGTCGTTATGCTTAAACGATTATCATTTATATCATATTGCATGAACTTTCAAAAAATATATTGATGGCGGTGAATGTTAAAATGTTGGGAATGATGAGATTTCAAAAACAGGTGGCGATGAATGTAAGAATATTAAAAACAAAGGTGAAGAAATAGAAATATATGTCTAAAACAATTGTTAGAATATAATATAATACATATGTAATATATTATGACAATATTATAAATTGTGATAATACCATTATATTATATTATATTATATTATATTATATTATATTATATTATATTATATTATATTATATTATATTATATTATATTATATTAGTAAGACTATCTCTTTTTAGGTGGTGAATTTTACCTTCGACAACATAATTTTGTTAATTTGTATAGAGAAGTCCTATATTCTTTTTCCATTTTGATTGAAAGACTTTGATGCAATTTGATAGAATACCATGTGTTAATCCGAATGAATGCTCTAATATTATGTTAAAGTAATTGAAATAAAACCTTATATAATTATTAAAAAAAAGCTAATAATTGTGTATGAAAATAAAGAACTACAATGATTTATGAATATGTTTGTATTATTTGATGATCCATAAAAAATATTTAAAATTACAATAGAAATAAAATAAAAATTACTAAAACTTTAAAGTTAATATTGAAGTTAAAATGTTATTTTAACTTCTTAAATTAAAAAAATATTAATTTTTATACAAAATAAATAGTAAATTGTAGATAAAATCCGGGAGCTTAGATTGGATGTGATTGTGTCCAGGATTTTGATCAAAAACTTAATAATCATTGTATATATTTTCAACCATTAAAATACTAAAGTATTCTTACTATCTTTAAAAATTTTAAATATAATAATTTAACTAATTAAAAATTTCATTTTAATAATTTTTTTTACTAGAACCATGAAATAACCCACCTACAATTTATAAGCTTCAAAAAGTATTTAGAGAGATAATGATTGATTTAGTTATTTATCCTTAAATATTTTGAGTGTTATTATAGTCTTTAATATATAAAAAAATTAGAATTTATACGATTTTTCTCACATTTTCTCTTATCACTTTGATTTGATTCTTAAAGTATAACTTGTAATTTTAATTTCTTAAATAAAATAAAATATAATTAACTATTTTTAGTGTTTGTTTATCCTTGCTAATGAGTTATTTTTCCTTATTCTTTCACCTGTATGTTTGGTTATAAAGAGAAATTTATTAATTTAAAAAATGAAAGATTATCATTATAACTATTTTTTTTTTCAACCTAAGCATTTTACTTATTATATTTTATTTTATTTCTATTAAAAAAAACTAGCATGACACTTACTTTCAGATATTCATTTTAACTTTTTTTCTCACGAGCTCACCAATTTCTTCTTTTTGGACCTTTAAACCTTATTTTTTAGTCAACCAATAATATCATTTCTTACCTGATAAATCTCTCATATTATTAATCTCGTGACATTACTTTTACATCCAACCATCTCAACAGTACCAACACCTCTTACCCTCACTTTTTATAAACCAACCATCTCATCATGTCACGAACCTTTTTAGCTTCACTTTTTCGGTAAACCAATAATCTTATTAATATATTTAATAACCAATATATTTTATCTCCAATGAACCTCTCATTACTAATCTCGTGACTTCACTTCGAATATTTTGTACCTCAACTCTCATATGATTAGTACGACCTCTTTACCCTCACTTTGGCAAATCAACTACCAATCTAATCGATATCTCATCTCGTGACATCATTTTTACACTTCGGTCAACCAACCATCTCATTCACACATTTAACCACCAATATCTCATTTCTAATATTGTGACCTCACTCAATTTCATACATCTCTTATCCCTACCATACCAATCACCAAAATCCTAATTGACATCTTCATCTAATGACCTCACACTTTTATATGCCTATTATCCCTCAATAAACTAACCATCGATCTCAATCGACCTCTATTCTCGTGACCTCACACTTTAGTCAATCAACATCCCACGCAGCTAGATATAGTAGAACCGCGTGCGCGCCCGCATTGGATCAACCAACGGGACTAACTAACCCCGTTAGTCAAACCGTTGATCACCAACTAAACGTATGACGCCATTAGCCGAAACGACATCGTTTCATCCGTCTTCTTTGCTGGAACACTACGCTCGCCGGAATCGCGACCTCGTCGACGTCCGATCTTCTAGAAGCTCTAGCTTCCTCCACGGGTGATCAAATCCTTGATTTTTTGGCCATGTGCTCCTCTCTTCAGCGCCTACGATAACTCTCTATCTAGAAGCCTTATCATTCCCTAGATAAGGCTGCTAGCTATCAGAGATAAGATTAGGTATAAGTTTGTTTGAGGGTAAAATTGTCTCAAATTACCCCTCCTCAACCAACCTATCTACCCTATAAATACTCCCCCATGGTCAGTATACTAAATAATTAAACAATAACTCATCAATTACCGGATTTCATCCCCTGAATCCAAGCTTTGAAGATTCCGACGAACTGGATTTTGTTAAAACATGTTCTAACGATCCAAGCTTCAATCCAGGCTCTTGAATAACTGCCAACACATCCCAAGAGTGTTCTCCCATTGTTGGTATGCATCCATATCGTTTGTATTATGATTTGTGATTGAAAATTTTAATTTTTTTTAAAGTTTTCTTGTTTGATAAGTTTGATCGTGTTCTTATGTTTGATTGTGTGATTTCCTTGTTGAGAATAGTTATATATAATGTATGAGCTTTTTGTTGAAAGAGAATCTATCAAATCAACATGAATCAAATTTTAAAAAAAATCTAAGCTTGAAAACTATTTTTTAAAAATCTTTGTGTTCTTGGTTTAAATATGGATTTTTTGGTCCAAATAGTTACTATACTTGTTTTTTAACATGTTTGATTGATTTCTAAGCAATTGCAATCATGTTTTGATCAAATTGAAAATTTAAAAATAAAGCTTGAAAATTGGATTTTTGAAAATCTCTGTTCTTGCTTTTATCCAGGATTTTTTGATCCAATTAGTTGTTATACATGTTTGTTAACATATTATGATGAATTTCAAGCAACTATTTCATCACTTTGATCATGTTTGATCAAATTGAGTTTTTGAAAATTTTAAAATTTTGATTCAATCTTCAAAAACTGTTTTAATGATGTTATGATGTTCTTATTTTGGTTTAAACCAACTATATTCATCATTTCAAAACTAATGGAACAAATTACAGGCCTTGAAATAGTCTAATTTAAAAGATCCTAAATTTTAACCTATAAATGGTGTTTTAAAATTGATCCTTGTAAGGGTTTCTAAATCGTGATTTATGTTAGGGCTTTTGTTCTTCATGATCATATGAACTTACTGTAGCTTATGAATCGCGATATCATGATCCCAATCAAAATTTATAAGCTTCTAAAATTTCGGACCAAAATAAGAACACTCGGTCCTAAGGTTTTAGCCTAGAACTGAGAAAATAGACCCAGAACCGTGGGTTAAGACCGGTAATATTTTGTCATGACCGTGGAGCAAGACCGACGATTTTCTGCCAGTACCTTGGAGCAAGACCGACAATTTTCTGCTAGGACCGTGGAGCAGGACCGGTGTTCTTCAGCCAAGACCGTGGAGTAAGACCGGTGTTCTTCAACTAGGACCGTGGAGCAGAACCAGTGTTCTTTAGCTAGGAGCGAGGACTAGGACCGAGCTTTCTAGCCCTAGGACCGATGACTAGTACCGATAAACCTAAACCTAGGACCGAGCCCTCACTTAGCCTAGGACCGATAAACCTAATCCTAGGACTAAGCCCTCTCTTAGCCTATGATCGATAAACCTAATCCTAACTCTAAACCTATGACTGATAACCACCTAGCCCTAGAACCGAGTACTTAGACCTATGACCGATAACTACCTAGCCCTAGAACCAAGTACCTAGACAATAGACTTAACCTAGGACCGAGCCTCCCTGGGTCTTCGACCGAACCACCCGAGTTTGGGACTAAGCCTCCCGAGCCTAGGACCAAGCTCTCCGATCCCTTGACTTATGCAACCGAGCCATGGTCCGAACCACATCGGTCTTAATTGAACTTGACTAAGCTTAGATCGGCCAAACTGAACCCAGACCCTAGGACTCCGGTCTTAGGGCATGTTTGGTTTCCTTTTTCAAAATCTAAAATTATTTTTGTAATTTTGGAACCCGAACGCATTTTCAAATAATCAGGAAAGGTTAGAAAATGATATTTTCGAGATATTTTCGAGATATTTCATAAACCAATGTTTTGGATAAGGACCCTTTTAGAATTTATGTTTAAATTCTAACATTCTTCTCTAATATTTTCAGATTCTGTTAAATCTGAACGCCGACGCAACATGTACACACCCCTTTTAAATAGTTTTCTACAATTATTTAAAGCCTATCCTCATTTAGGACCCATGTGATACTAATTAAACATAAGAAATGTTATAATTGGGTTTATAAAAACCAAACTTTGTTTATTTTAGAAGAATTTTAAAAACCTTCCTTAGGTGGGCATAGAGGACATAGCGCGAAAGTCTTTTCCCGAGCGTAAATAGATAACAAACCATCTTTTTTCAGAAACATTGGTATAAATACGTTTGTATACGTATCATTTATTAATTTTCATAAAATCTTTTGGCGACTCTAATTTTCAAACAAATAATCTTTAAATTAATTATGTTTAATTAATTTAAATCGGGTTCAGCTTAAATTGTTATTTAGCCTCCTAGATTATTTAAAATTTAAACAAAGGATTAATTATTTTTACATAATTAATTTCTTACCGCTCTAGATATTTTCAAAATCTTTTAAAAATTAAATGTTTCATTTTGAATGATAACAGACACGCAAACCAATGTTGAAATGCATCGAACTTCGATTTTCCTCGCGGTAGTCTCTCCATATTGCCACGTGTCTCATGACGCGTGATAAGCTATGGGTTAGGACATAGACCAGGGTACCCTTACATGTTCAAATTTAAATAATTTTTAGATTTGTCATTATCAAATTAAAATATGATTTTTTTAAAAATCTAGATTTAAAATAATTAAAAATATTATTAATTTGAAACAGAGTCGCCAATTGATTTTTGAAAATCAATAAAAAGGCATACGTGTATAAGCGTATTTTTAGCTAGAGCTTTTTTTAGTTCGTAGTTTGGTGATACTCGGGAGAGGGTTTCTGCGTTTCATCCTCCGTACCCGTTTTAGAAACGATCACTAATTATAAATTTGACTTTTAAAAATCGGTTCTATAACGTTTATTTTAACCGATTATTCTTTTTGTGCTAGACATGCATATGTTTGTGCGTATTTAAAAAAATGTATAAACAATTATTTAAATACTAATACCTATTGATGATGATGATTAGGGAGGAAAATACCTGAAAAACATTAGTATTTAAAGGTATTAGAGTTCAAACATAAATCCCAAATTAATAAGATTTGTCAAAATATGTTTTTGTGGAAATATCCATAAAATATTTTAAAATCATTTTATAATTTTTTGGAATTTTTAGAAGTTGGTTTGAGGTTCCATAATTCTAAAATAACTTTATAATTTGAAAATCGAAACTGAATAGGCCTTAGGACCGTGTCCTAGTTCCTAGATTCATTTTATCGGTCGGAGCTAAAAAGCCCTCAGTCCTAGTCGAGAACCTCTCGGTCTGAGTTTAGGATCCTCGGTTTGGGTTCAGGATCCCCGATCGGAGGTGCCAAGGCTTCTCGATCTTAGGCTAGAATTCTCTAATGGGTTCTAGAATTCTTGGTCGGATGCCTCGGTTCTTAGTAGAAGTTATCGGTCCTAGATTCGAAATTTATTGGTTGGATGCGAGACTCCTCGGTTCTAAGTCTGACTTATCAGTCGGACCTCTCGGTCCTAGGTGGAAGTCATCGGTCTTGGGTTTGAGAGTTCTTAGTCGGGTGCGAGACTCCTTGGTCCTAGGTCTGACTTTTAAGTTAGATGTAAAACTCATCAGTCGGACCTCTCGGTCCTGACTGAAAAGGCTCGGGACCTTTTGGTCATAGTTAAAATTTATCGGTCGTGATCGAAGATCCTCGGTCGAATCTCTTGATCCTGGTTGCACCTATCGGTCCTCAAGAACATAAAAAATTGTAAGTTTTGCAATTTTGATGGAGGCTTGGATCCTTTGATTCAAGAGCTTGAGTAGATTCACAAAGCTCATAGGAATATTAAAATCATCATCCCAAGGTATCATTATATTTGGGTGATGATCAATTTGTTCAAAAAAGTTTATGGAGAAAATTTGGGTTTTGGGTTTTAAAGTTAGTTTGAAATGTAAGGAGTTTGTCAATAGCTTTCTTATATTTCATATACTTGATTGATACCAAAGAATGAACACTAGCTGTTCATTTGAATAATTTTAAAAATTCAAAATTTTCATTTATTTTGAAATTTTCGATTTTGATCAAAAATGATCCAAACAGTTGCCCAACATCATTGAAAACATGTTGGGAAGTTTTTTAAGTTGTTGTTTTTAAAGATTAGCCCAAAAATAGAAAACTCATTTTTTAATTTTTCCGAATTCAAATTTGGTTTTTTTCGTTTGAGATCGATTGATCAGTTCTGGCTTTCATAGAAAGTTTATAAATGATCATAGGATCGATTTCCAATCATCATTCAAAGTCCATACAACATACAAGCTTATGAAAATTAAAATATGAAAATTTTAATTTTCAAACTAGAAGTATGAATTAAAAGATGATTGGAAATTTACCAAGTGTTGGAGAACACTCCTTAGACCTTAAGGAAGCTTTCTAGATGAATGAATCCAGGATTTAAGGCCTTATGCAACGATTTTGAAAAAATCTGATAGCTTAAAGTTTTAATGGCGGATTTTTTGTAAATATTGATTCAAAGCTTGAGATTGAATATCTCGGCTTTGGAATTGTTAAGGGAGGCTATTTATAGCCTCCTGAAGTCGGTTGAAGCAACTAGTTGTCGGAATAAGCATCTTTGATGCCTATAGATGTATGGGAAATGATCACCATGATAGGGTGGTCATTTCACCTTTTAAATTAGCCAAAATAGTGGACTAACGACGGAGTTTCATCTTTGAATAATCAAAGATGACTGCGGTTCTTATCCTTTTGGTGATTGCGACGAGGAAGAAGATGTAATAAAAAACATTGTCGTTTTGGGCGAGAAAGCGGACACAAAGTAGTCTGTTAGTGCCCCATTGCGTTTCAGCCATTCCGTCGCGTTTCAGCTAACAGTCGTTAACTGATTCACTGCTTCGCGGGTGCGCACTTCTTCCGTTGTAGCGTGCGGCGTGGTGTGCTCTCGGACGTTGGATGGAAATCCAACGTCCATACAAAGGCCGCAATTTTGGCTTTTATAATCCTTCCGAATTTTGGCTACACCCAATTAAGAATTTATTTTCTATTTAAAACCTTAAGGGTTTGTTTGAAATTCATTTTTCTTTCACCTTTTGACTTTATTTTTAATTCTTTAAAATATACTAAACATTTAAAATAAATATGACAAATATTTTGCCAATTTATTTATTTATTTTATATTTTTAAGTTAAATAAATAATTTTTAGGGATAAAGTGTGTACCATATTTCATCATAACTTATTTATTTTAATTCCTTGATTTTTCTAAAATTATTTTAAGATAAAATGAGTATAACATTTGTTCCAAATAATTTTATTTATTTTATTTGATCATTATTCTTAATTAATTAGGTTTTAATTATCAAAATAATTAAATTAATTAATTATTTAATTGATTTTATTTATTTGAAAATAAATCAAAATAATTATTTTAAATTTATAAATTGTGTAGGTAGATTTTTAGCACATAAAAGACAATTAAAATAGCGAGACTTACAAGATGTCTGTATATCTCTTTAATTTTCTAATAGACTATCTGAAAGAAAAGAATTTAAGATAATTTAATAAATATAAGTAGACCGTTAAAGATTATTTATAATATCATAATTACCGGTGATGTCTAAGTTGAAATACATCAAACTTTTGAATTTTTTCCGAAATCTTATTACTCTGGTTGAAAACTTAAAACCAATTAATTGTGTTTATATAATTTTTATATTTTTTCTCTTATTTTTTCCTTTATTTTTAATGTTATACTTTTATCGTTTTTTTAAATGGTTTTATTTTATTAAATGAATTCATTCAAAGCAAACATTAAATAATTTTTTTTTTCTAAAACTAATTCAAATAACCCAACTAAAATTAACTCTGAGGGGCACATTTGAGAGGTAGTTTGATTTAAATTTTTAAAGAGCTTTACCCAAAACCCTAGATTCCTATCATATTTTTTGAACAATCAAAATACTTAATTAATCAATCAATAAAATACCTTTATTTTAATTTTATAAAATTTAAATTTTAAATATAAAAAACCCTAATAACCAACCTTTTTTTATCAAACAATATCAAACTAACCATATATAATAGTTTTTCTAAACAATCAAAGCCTAAATTAAGGCTGAAAAAAAGAAGACAATAAATATGAATTATTGTTTCTTCAAGCAATGCATATATATATGCAGAAAAACAGGGAAGAAAAAGACTATATTATTATTATTCTTCTTCACTACAAATTTGCATATTTTCTGTGTGGATTGTCGGGTTCTGTGCGTGGGTATGGTGGGAGAAACAAACAAAAAGGAAAAAAACAAAAGAAATGATCCACATTGGCACGACACGATATATATTATTCCCAATCGACCAGTATCATCAATTCTATCATATAAATTATATTCGATTAAACAGAAACAGATTATCAAATGCATGCTCTGCTTCCGGGGAACACCTTCTGAACCAAAAAAGATTTCTCAACAGTAGAGAGAGAGATTCATCTTCTTCAGACAAACAGACAGACAGAAAAGAGTTGCAGAGGCTCACTGAATCACTGCTCCAGGCGGTCCTCTTTTCTTTTGTCGTCGTCCAACCTTATCAGATTCACAGATGATAATTTCTTTTGTTTTTTTTAATTATTCAACTGTTTGTTAAGTAAAGTATACAAAAAAAAAAAAATAATGTTAAAAAAGATTATTATTTGTCCAGTATGCAACACATAGTTCAAGAAAGCTTTTAAGATTTTGCATAATCCATTTTTAAAGCTTATTTGATGTTGTGTTATTTAGGATTTTTATTGTGTTTTAAAAAAAAATGTTTGATAATTTTTGGGGTTGGGGGTTTTAGATAGTTCATTATTTTAATGTTTTTTTATATTTAAAATATAAACTTTATAAGAAAGTTAGAAGATATTTTAGTAGTTTTATGATTTGGAGCTAGTTTAATATTGGGTATTTGTTTTTGTTTTTTTAATTTACTTTCTAAATCTTATATTTTTTAATTATAAATAACTTAGTTGATAAAAATATTAAAAAATATTTTAATTTTAATTTTAAATATAAAAAAATTCTAATAATTTAACAAATTAAACTAAATAACCGACTTTTTCATCGAATAACTTATATTTTAAAAGCAAAACTCAATAAAAATCATAAATAACCCAATATCAAATGATAATTGCTAATGTAATGGATTTTTTTTTTTTTAAATGTTAAATTTTTATTTGAAGCTCACATTTTAAATTGTGCTATATGGTTCAAATTATCATAATTTTAATTTTTTTGGATGTATTTTTTTTTAATTGAATATTTTTTAATATCTATGCAATTTAATTTGTTGAAAATAGTTGAATGACTACAAATATGTGAGATGAAGAAAGATTTTAAAAACTTCGAAATGAAATAGATTTGTATTTATTTTTAACTCAACTTTGTAACAACATAATTTTATTTAATTTTATTTGTATGATATACTAATTTGAACATATTTGTATTTTAAATTAAGTATTTATTTTTTGCATGTCTTAAAAAAAATGTGTGATATATAAAAATATATCAAAGATAGAGAATTGTATTTTTTTTGTTATAAATGTGTTAAATTAAATAAAAATAATAACATGTTAAAATAATAAGACGAACGTTCGTTCATTTAGAATCGTCCATTTAGAAAAATATTCAAATTCAAAGTCATACAACCGATTAGATAACAAAAATTAATAACCCCGATATAGTAATATCATAATAGTGCAAATGTTTGCAGCACTTCTTGACACAATTTGCAAAAATGTTTTATTTTTAAATTAACTGTTTTGGTGACACATTTTTTATTAGAACTTTGTCAAAAATATTATAACAGCCCCCCTCCTCTTATCATGATCCTTCATTTTCAGCATTCTAACATTTTGTTCTACATCATTTACCAAGTTTTGTCTTCTTTATATCACATTGAAACCTTGGTCACTTGTTATAACACATTTTTGTTTAGAGTGAGTTTGAAAGTCCTTTGGCCAATTTTTTTTTTACTGATTTTATCGTTTAACTTAAAATATTGCATTAATATTTTTCAAAAAAGAAGAAGGTTGTCGGCAATAGATTATGTATATATATATTATATGTTTTGGTTAAAATGATTGATATGCTAATCTAACTATATAACACAATGACTTGACAAATGAAAATAATGGAATGCTTATATAACAAAGTCACTTTCATAATAGAATCCAAAAAAAAAGTATTAGCTAACACCTAATTTGATTCCCAAAAATTCAGTGACAGTGTTAGAACAACCTACATTAATAGTCTCCAATTTAAATGTCCTTACCGACAGTCTAAGACTTAGAGCTTGTATGATCTTTTGGGGTTAAAAAGAAGAAGTTACTTGAGTTTTTCTTAGTTTAATTACTAAAACGTCTTTTTATAATAAAAATAAAATAAAAACTCGTATCTCAGCAATGGAACACAAGAACTCATGTATTTATGATTATGAGTTCAAATATTCATTTATAAGAAAACTTCTAAAAAACACAAATCAAACGAGTTCTTAACGTTAGAGAGGAGGGATAAGACATTTAAAAGAAAATGATTAAAGCTATAAAGTTAACATGATTTAACCTCAAATAATCAAACTATTACTAAACTAATCCAACATGAGTGTTAGTGTGAGTGTGAATATGATGAAAAGAAAACCTAGCTAGACTTAATGACATGTTTGGTCTAATCTAATCTAATTTAATCTTTCTTTTCAAACCATTTCCCCTTTCTTTCATACTTTGTTTCTCTTGACACTACTGATCTAAGTATAGACATTCCATTACTAAAGCTACCTTCCTTTATTTCTTCCTTGTTTGATTCATCTTATACAACCGTGATTTCAAATAACTTAGAATAGTTGAAAGAATAAGTTATTACGAATAAGTTGAATCAATGAGCGGAAAACCTAAATATTTCAGCTTAACTATTAACTTGAATCAAACGTACAAAAAAATAAATAAATTAATATCGAATAAGTTAGACTAAATAATCAATGAATTAGTTAGATCAAACTAACCTTTCTTTTCTTTTCTTTTTTTCTGTCACAAACAAAGGCCACTTACAAGTCAGAGCACTAAAAAAAAGCCTAAGCTAGAAAAATAGGGTTATATCTTTAAAATGTTTAAGTAAATGTTTTAAGTGTCTTATAATACATATCTTATCCACTCTTTATCTTTACATACAAGAAATAAATTTTACATATATGAGGTAATACTAATAATGTTATATATCACATAGTTTAAGTGATAACTTATAGAAATCAATTTATCAAATTTATTAAAATAGGAGAACTCTATAACTTCTAACACACATAAGATAGGATTTTTATATTGAATACTATTATTTATAAATGCAAAATGTTAGCTTTAAGTGCTAAGACTTGAGTTATATTCTTATTTAAAATGATTTAAGATGAAATTGATGTTATAAATATTGGAATGATGTTAAGTTTTAGTAAGGATGAATTAATAACTTTATGAATAAATACACTTTATATATTAAGTTATATATTAAAATATAAATATATAATAATTATAATATTAAGGGGTGGAGCTACTTGGAATAGTGGGTGGGCCCATTCTAGTAGTAGACTTTTGAAAGTGATTTTGAAAAGATAAAAATATTTGTAAGTAAAAAGACATAAAAGTTTTAATATACATGATAAATTAATAAATAGTAATTTAAAATAAAAAATATTTTGATATTTCGGTGAATGAATTAAATGATGTGATAAATGATAAAGTAATTTAAAGATGTTTTTTTTTTTAAATTTGAGTTATTCAAATAACAAATACCGAACAAAACCTAGCTTCACCCAGTCCCAAAGATGACTCTAGATTGTGCAATAACCAACCCACATTATTTGTTCAATGTTTGAAAGATGAACACTTATAGTTAACAACATGTCAAAATATACATCATTTATCTTAAAATCAACTATAATCTTATATATTTATATGTTATAATATAAAAAAAAAACTTGAATACATTTGGTGTATTTAGGTAAATGTTTTTTCACATAAATTTAAACTCAATACAATCCTATAGTATGTTTCAAATAGTTGGTTCCCACATGTGAGCAAGTCTACTTGCAACAAACATTATATTTCATGATAAACCATTTTTCAACTTAGCTCCTCACATCTAGCCTATAATGTTGTTAGAATTTCAATTTTGTCTATTCATAAATAGGAGTAGTAAATTAAATTATGTCTTTTCATCATTCATTCATACACCTCATTTAACTAATTATATATTAATTAATATAATTTTAATATTGCATTTTTTCTCTATTGAGATTTAGATAAAGTTTTTAATATAATATAGTTCAACAACCATGATATATACTATTTATTTTATACATAATTTGAGTTACAATCATAAAATATTTGTGCACTATACATAAAATAAAATAAAATAAAATAAAATAAAATAAAATAAAATAAAATAAAAACCCTAATCCAATATTGACAAACAATTTCCCAAATGAAACGGGATGAGGATGAAATCAATTTCATGGATCATTGGTTGTTACTGTTTGGGAACATTAATAACAGCAAAGATGAGTGAGAGTGAAGGCGATTGATGCATTAATGGACAACGAGATATGGGAAACTTTAAGAGATGAAAGTGAAAGAGATGAGGCCTTCTTTGATGGGAGATTGCTGTAATTAGGACTAGTTTGATTCATATTTTAATAAGTTGCAATTTAGTAATAAATTGTCAAATTAATTTAGTGATGCGATAACTTTGCAACGTTATTATCACGACGATAGGAGAAATCTTTTCTGGAAAAGCGGTGGAAGCGGTCGTTGAACTCATTGATTTTCTTGAAGCGATTGTTAAACATTTTTTTTTGTTATGTTTTCAATTTTACTTCCAAATAGTTAATCTCGTTGTGTTTAAGGTATTTTTATTGACAAAATGAATACTCGTATTTTTTATTCTTTTTGTCGTTATCCTTAAACAACTATCATCTATATTATATTACATTAATTTTCTTTTAAAAAAAAAGTAATTAAAGCGCATAATCTATAATAGTGCGTAAACATTTTTTAACGTTTGACAAATAAACTTGATATATAATATAAAATAAATAAAAAGGATAATCAAGTAGTTAAGCATGTTGCATAAAAATAATTTGGTATAAAATTATGAAAAATTATTAATATATTATTGTAATGTATCCAAAATAACATTGTTTTAGTTTCTAAAATGTAACTTGAACTGACTCTTTTTTGAAAATGAATAGTGAGTTCAATGTTGACTAAAAATCTTATTCTAATTCAAATTAAACACTTTAATTGAAATAATATTGTATTGGTATATTAATCTCTAAATCGATCCGCGCAAAGAGATCCGAAGATTACAGAATAAAATAATTATGTACAAGTAATATACTATTTTTATTATTGGTTATAAGTTTTATTTATGGTGAGATTTTGACATATAACCTATACATAAAAAAAAATGTATGTATTATTATAATTAGTAGTTGTAGAATTTGTTTTTATGAATATTGAATTAACGTCTCATATTAATTTTGTACATTGTTGTGGGGGTAAAATCTATTTGAAGTCTTCTATAAAATATTATGGTTGAGATCCAGGAGTAATACCCGAATCTCTTAGCAATTGTTGGGAGGTCCAGGTTTGGACGAAGACAACAAATATGACGGACCTTGATAATTGTTATATGATTGAAAAGGAATAAACATACTTTCATTGATTGTATTTGATTAATGTGTATTATCTATTAGGGATGTCAATGGATACCAGTATAAACGATACCCGTGGATATCGATGGTTGGGTTTGGATATTTTAAATCGGGTTCAAGGCCGTGATTGGGGATGAGGGGAGTGAAAATGATTACCCGATCGAGTTCGGAGTCGGAGATGGAGAGTGTGCAAAACCCAAACTCGATATTCGATATCTAAAATATTAATATATATATATATATTAAAGTTTAAAAAGACTTACCACATCATTACAAATTTACATTAAATATATTATTTATGTTACCTGTAGTCCTGTACATACACTACACTCTAACGTCATTTTAATTTATCTTTTCCATAACCTTTAATCTTAATTTTTTTTTTATAACAAAATGTTTTCTCACTCTCTACTCACTCTTTACTTTTTATTTTCAACTTCAAGGCCTTGTTCGGTTATAGGTTTTTTAAAAAACTAAGAGAGAGAAAAAAATGGATGATGGGAGATGATTTTGAGGAGATAATGATTAATTTTGGTAAAAAGACTTAAAGGGTATTGATATTTATAAATAAAATATAAAATAATAATTTAAACTAAAGAGTATTTTAGTATTTTGGCTAATGAAATGAGTGATGTGATTGATGAAAAGTGATTGATTGAAAAATTGATTTGATAAAGATTAAAATAAAAATTTGTAGAGAACAAGGCCCAACAATATTTTAACTTTTTTTATCTTCTCTCTAACCTTTTTTTTTTTTTTTTTTACTTTCTTCATTTTATCTTTAATTATTGTTGAACTCTAATATGTAATAATAACAAAGTTGTTTTATATTTTTAAACTTTTAAAATATAATTATTTAATACAAATAAGTAATGTTTCATTTTTGTTTTTTCTTAATGTTTAGTATATTTAGAAAATAATAAATATAAATTTTATATTTTAATCGGGTAATGGGGTACCCGTCAGGGATTGAGTACATGTCGCATCGGGGATGAGATACAAATAGAAATACCCGTCGGGTTCAGAATCGAATAGTAATATAAAATTCGAGTTCGGAGATAAATATTTCACTACACGTTGCCATCTCTATTATCCAGGACACGACGTTATGATAGTTATTATCATGGCGTTTTTAAAATTTTGAAAACTTTCATATTCGTTAATAATTCATTTTTTTTTAATTTTAATTTTGTATGAGCTCCCTTTTTGTTTTGTTTGATTAAACCACTTTTATTTTTATATTAGAAGGTAAATTAAGGAAATAAAGACATAAATTTAATTTAAAATTCTGATTAAAAACAAATGAATTTACTGTTAATGAAAATGAAAGAAACAGTAAGAAACTTGTATATGGATCAATCAAGACGGGCCATTGCACACGTGTGACCAATCCTCATCCATTCCTCAAGAACCGGAGAGTGTTGATTGTTGACTAGACTTGACTATGACTGGGCCCTTTGGCACAATTCACACGTGGGGACGAATCTCCTTGTCGGCCCATTGGGCCCAATTCTTTATGAAGCCATTTTCTTTTGTTTGACATCATGGGTTGGCTCGTTTTCCAAAACACTGTTTGTTGGTAAACTAGGAATAGTTTAAACAAAATGAAAACTTAGGAATAAATAATTTGATTAAATTATAGTAAAAAACAAAACCCTGGTTAAATTAACTCATTCAAACAAATGTCTTTTTTTTTTACCCAAATTTATTCCGGGTAACATATAATTTTTAATTATTTTTTATGTGATATCTTTTGTAAATTGTGTTTAATATTTTTAAAGTGATTGAGGAGTGATAGTAGTAGAGAATTTGAGAGGGTGATTTACGTGTCACCACATCACTGGCTGAAAAAAAGATAAAAGACGATAAAAGAAAGGAGAGAAAAAATTGTTATTTTTTCAACAAATCAAATTGTGGCACATAATTCCCTCTCTAATCATTTCTCTATAAATATATAGATCACAGTATTATAAAAACGACAATGCAACAACCCTCTGTTAAAAATAAAAAACAATACCCGGTGTCAAACCCAGTGTTGATTATATCTAAGATTGAGCCTACCATCTCATATATTTTTTTTAAAATTTAGAAATGTGATATGATCCCTAATTTTTTAATTTTTTCAATACAACTAATTCAATATTTATTTTTTTAATTTACGAAAAAGAGGTAGATAGCTATATTGATCTACCTGTTTTATCTACAATTTCACCTTCATTTTCTTCAAATTCATTCCAAATATTTTCAACCCTACCACTAGTGAAAAAATGGTCATTAGTGATGTCAGTAATTGTTGCTAATAGCCGTAACGCCGTCGCGAATAAATATCAGCCACGACGAATAAAGTCATCGCCATTCGTTGCTGAAATCGTCGTCCCTGATAGAAAATGACTTTTAGCGACGACGCAGTGCCGCCGCTGATAATTAACTATATCAGCGACGACAGATCCCAATTCTTCGTCGTTGATAGTTAACAATATTAACGACGACAAATTTCCATTCGTCGTCGCTTATAAAAAAACATTTAAAAAGTATATTTTTTCAATAATTATTTTTCTTTCCTCTAGTCTCTCTCATCCTTGATTCTTCTTTTCTTCTTTTGTGAAGAGAGTGGGATGGTAAAACCACAGTTATCGGTTGAATGTTACAAATGGTTGATGAAGTATTGATTGACAAACGATTGGATAATATACTGAAAGGATTTCTACGTACAAACATTTGATTAAAAAAATCTAATTAAAATAGATCATTCCAAAGTTCAACGATGATAAACCCTAGAACAAGAGGCGATATACAAATTCCAGAAAACCAGATATAAACAACAAACTTCAATAAACAATTAACCTTCAAATCCGTAAAGAGTTCTTCCTTGCCTCTTGAGCGCATACAACATCCATAGCGGCCACCATCTTCCTTATGGTGTGCTTGGTGTAAGTAACAACATCAAGAATGACATTCTTGAGAAAGATCTTCAAAACAACGCAAGTTTCTTCGTAGATTAAATTGTTGATTCTCTTTACACCTCCTCTAAGAGATAGACGACGAATTGCGAGTCATAACACAGTGTGAAACATCACTTTTGGTGAAAACACAGGAATTAACAAGAAAAATAATCGCTCTGTTTTTACCGGAAGTGATTTTTTTATTGTGTGATCAAGAGAGGAGCGACGACGGAGGGAAAGAAAAAGAGAGAATAAAGAAAGAAAAGCATTTTAATTAATAGACTATCAGCGATGACGATAGCATAATGCCATTGCTGATAAACGTTCCAAAAATGTGGCGGGAAAACCTGATTTTTTTTATCAAGGGCAACGTTATTTTTTCGTCGCTGATATTATAACTTATCAGGGACGGCGTTACTTTGTCGTCGGACATCGTTACTTTGTCGTCCTTGATACTATATATTATCAACGACGACGATAATATAATATCGTCACTGATAATATAGTATCAATGACGACGTTACTTTGTCGTCGCTGATAATAAATGTCAGGGACGACTTCCGTGCCTGATAATTATTATCAGCGACGACGATAGTATAATGTGGTCGCTTATAATATAGTATTAGGGACGACGTTACTTTGCTGTCGTTGATAATAATTATCAGGGACAACGTTACTTTTTCGTCCCTGATAATTTTTATCAGCGACGGTTCATTGGTCGCCGTTGCTGATAAAAATTATTAGCGACGACGTTGTTTTGTCTTCACTGATACTTGTCGCTAATGACCCTTTTTTCACTAGTATACAAATTTTTTGAATTCGCACTTGTAAACACAAATGTTAGGTATAGATACATGTAATACGCAAGAGTTCTAGTATTTCAATCTAGGTTTAGAGTTGAGAATATGAAGTGGGCCAAACCCAAATATATTAATAAAAGACATATGGGATCACTCTAAGCCCGTTGTAATTTTCATATTATATATATATATATATATATATATATATATATATATATATATATATATATATTTTGTCAGATTCATTATTAAAAGTGTGAATCCTTGGTTACACTTGTGCAAATCACAAAATGACAAACTTGATAAAAATTTATACTAGGATTTTCAATGGTTTAAAATCTAATGACTCAAATTTGCATTCATTAAAAATATCCTAAGGTACGTAGGAATTCCTTATGCAGCGAAGCAGATCGAGATCTCACACTACAAGCCGCTGATTAAAAAGGTAAAAAACACGATATCTGGTTGGGCAGCGAAAAAATTTTCTTATGCAAGGAGGATCGAATTAATCAAAACCTTGGTCATGGGCATAATTGTCTACTGAGCGCAGTAGATGGTCATTCCGAAGAAGGTAATGAAGGAGCTCGACACGCTGATGAGGAACTTTATCTAGGGTAGTAGAGGAAGATGAGTAAATAAAGTCAAATAGACTGCTCTCTGCAAACCGAAGGACGAGGGAGACATCAGCTTGAAGAACTGTATCGAGTGGAATAAAGCTCTCACCTTCAAGCATCTGTGGGATTTGGAGCGCAATCAGGAGTCACTATGGATCAAATGAGTGCATACGAGGTTTATAAAATACGAAACCAACATCTGAACCTGCAAAATTCATGAAGGTACACTAGTAAAAAATTGATTTTTATGGAGAGCAAAAACCCTCGGAAAAAGAGAAAATGCTTTCGGTGATAGTGTTCACCGAGGGCGGAAAATGCTCTCGCAGCGTCTCGGTGATATGGCTGTCGGTGAAAGAAAAAAAGTATTTACGAGAGCATTTGTAGCTCTCGTAGATAAACAATTACCGAGAGCTTTAGCTCTGTTCTCGGAGAAAGCGTTTAAAATCACCGAGAGCGAAAGCGTTAAATATTTACCGAGGGCATTGGCTTTTCTCTCGGTGATAGTTTTTTTAAAATTGATTTCTCTTCAAGAGATGATTACCCACCCACCATGCCATGACAGACTAAAATATGATTAATATATATATATATACATGAAAGACTAAAATATGATTAAAATAGGTATATATACATGACAAATGATTAAAATATGTATATATCTACATACTGAGACTGATAATTTGATTAAAATGATTAAAATATGTACACAATATTGGGAAAAACCCTGACAGAAACACAAAAGAAGAAAACAAACTGAAAGAACACTAACAGAATTTGATAACGGAGTTCGGCCAAAATGTTGCCTACGTCTCCGAGCACTAAGGCTATCAATTAATAAGAAGAAGAGATACAAATTTGGGTGCAATAAACCAAAGAGGGGAGAGTTTCTTTTATACACTAATAAACTTCCCCAACTCCCATCATCTTCCGATGTGGGATTTATTCTAATTGTGAATATAGTTTCTTTTATATACAAAGAAACTTCTTTCACTCCCATCATCTTCCGATGTGGGATTCTAATTGTGCCAAAAACAACAAATCTCCACCTTGGCACAATATCCAAATACTAATCTTCAATATTAAAAAAATAAAACTTCAGTGCTTCCAATTGGCGCTCTTCAGCGCCGACTCAAACGTGGAAGATGTTTACCAAATCTAAACAATTAGATTTGGTTTTCCCCATGTCTTTCATCTCGAACTCTTTACCCAATTGAGTCTTCAATTTGTCAACTTCATATTGGCTCTTTGATGCTATCAACATATCATCAACGTACAAGAGTAAATAGATGTAAGACTCATCTTGCAATTTGCGCAAATATACACATGAACTAAATCTACTTCTTGTGTACTTGTGCTCCATCATAAACTTGTCAAGTTGCTTGTACCATTGTCTCGACGATTGCTTCAACCTGTACAATGATCTGTTCAACTTGCAAACTCAATTTTCTTTATCAGCAACTTTGAATCCATCTTGTTGATAAATGTAGATTCCCTCGTTCAAATGACCGTGTATGTCTGCGGTCTTCACATCTGGTTGAGCTAGCTCCAAATTCATCTACGCTACCAAGGCCAACAAAATTCCAATGGAAGAGTGTTTAACAATAGGAGAAAGTACCTTATTATAATCACCTCTTTCCTTCTGAGCGTAGTCTTTAGCTATCAATTTTTCCTTGTAGCGAACATCAAACTTTTCAAGAAATCCTTCTTTATTAGCAGAGATCCATTTACAACCAATAACTTTCTTCCCTTTTCGTAGATGCATCAACTTGCATGTCTCATTGTTCTGAATAGATTGCATCTCATCTACCATAGCACCTCTCCTTTTTCCATTTTCAGTACTTCGACTGACATCTGAAAAAGTGGATGGAACATCAACTACGACTAGAAGTGCATAGGCCGCCATGTCAACAAACCGACCTGGTTTTTGAATAACTCGTCTTGGCCTATTCACAGTAATTGATTCACGTTGTTCTGAAGGTTCTTGGATCAGAACCTCTTCCACATTTAACTCTTCGTCTGTCATCGGAGAGTCACTTCTAGTTGGGCTTATCTTTATCTGTTCAAACTCCACCTGTTGCGGAGTACAATCAATCTTGTCTGGTGTTACCTTATTTAACATTGAATAATCATCAAAAGTAACATCTCTACTGATAATGGTTTTCTTTGCATCCAAACACCAGAGGCGATATTCTTTAACTCTAGTAGTAAATTCCATAAAAAGAGTTTTCTTTCCTCGTAGATCCAACTTTGATTCAACTACATGATAATATCCAGTAGAACCAAAAATATGCAAAAAATCATAATCAGTTGCAGGTTTTCCAGACCATACCTCTAATGGAGTCTTGCCACCAAGTGCAAATGATGGTAAGCGATTACCAAATGTTGAGCGTATGACACAGCTTCTGCCCAACATTTCTTGTCTAACCCAACATTAGACAAGATACATCGAACTTTCTCCACCAATGTTCTGTTCATACGTTCCGATACTCCATTCTGTTGTGGTGTTTTTTTGACTGTGAAGTGTCGAACTATGTCACACTCTTGGCATAACTTCTGGAATGGATCATTCTTGTATTCTCCACCGTTATCAGTCCGGAGAACTTTGATCTTTCTTCCTGTCTCCTCTTCAACTTGAGTTTTTCATTTAAGAAAAATCTCAAACACTTCATCTTTGTTCTTCACAGTAAACACCCAAACTCTTCTGGAAAAATCATCAATAAAAGTAACAAAATAATGTCTACCTCCAAGAGAAGGAGTCTTGGCAGGTCCCCAGACATCTGAGTGCACATAATCCAAAATACCCTTGGTGTTATGGATAGTAGTGCCAAATTTTACTCGTCTTTGTTTTCCCAGAATACAATGTTCACAAAAATCTAACTTACAAACTTTTGTACCTTTCAATAATCCTTGCTTGAAAAGAGTATGCATAGATTTCTCACCAGCATGCCCCAATCGCATATGCCATAGTTTTGTTGCCTCTAATTCCTTACTGCTCCCAGAAGTTGATACACATGTTGTCCCATTAACTGTACTGCCTTGATATTAATACAAAATATTACTCTTCCTAGTAGCTTTCAACATCACTAGCGCTCCAGAGATTACCTTAGGAATTCCATTTTCCAATTTCACATGTAGGCCTTTTGACTCCAAAGCCCCCAAAGAAATTAGATTCTTTTTCATATTCGGTATGTACCGAACATCTCTAATAATTCTGGTGGATCTGTCATCATTCCTCAGCTTGATTGAATCTATCCCCTTTATTTTACATGTATTAGCATCTCTCATGTAAACAACTCCACTATCTAGCTACTTAAAGTCAAAGAACCACTTTCAAACTGGTGTCATATGATAAGTGCAGACTGAATCCAATATCCACGCATCAGGATGTGATGTTGTATGTGACATCGATAAAGAGTATTCTGAATCTGCATCACCTTTGTTTTCTGCAACATTCGCATCTTCAGAATCTTTCTCTTTCATTTTCAACTTTGGGCAGTTAATCTTCCAATGTCCTTTCTCACGACAGAAAGCACATCCATCTTTGGCAATTCTACTTTCAGATCTTCTTCCTTTCCCTTTTGATTTGCTCTGTTGACGGTCCTTGACCATCAATGCTTCATCTGCTGTACCTATTTTGCTTTTCCTTTTGTCATGCTTTCTCAATTCATTATTATATAAAGCAGAACTTACAGCATCAAAAGAAACATTTCCCTTCCCATGAAGTAACGTTGTTTCTAAGTGTTCAAATTCATCAGGAAGAGACGATAGCAACATCAACGCAAGATCTTCATCCTCAAACTTAACGTCAAGATTTAACAGATCTGCTACCAATTCATTAAACTTAGTAATATGTTCATTCATAGAAGTACCTGATTGGTAATCAAACCGAAACAACCGCTTCTTCATTAGGAGCTTATTCTGACCACTCTTCTTCAGAAATTTATCCTCCAATGCTTGCCACAGTTTCTGTGCAGAAGTTTCATTCTTCACAGCATACTTCTGCTCTCTGGACATGCATGATCGAATTGTTCCGCACGCCAACCGATTCATGATACTCCACTCTTTTTATTCTATACCATCTGGTTTTCCGACCTCAATAGCAACATCTAGATCTTGCTGAAAAAGACAATCTAGAACCTCACCTTGCCACATGCCGAAATGCCTAGTTCCATCAAAGATCTCCACTACAAACTTCAAATTCAACATCGGTGTCCTCGTCCAGGATGACGAAAGAGTTGACGCCCCTTTTGAAGACTCCACCATGCCAAGGACGAACCTTCGACTCTGTTACCACTTGTTGGGAAAAGCCCTAACAGAAACATAAAAGAAGAAAACAAACTGAAAGAACACTAACAGAATTTGATAACGGAGTTCGGCCAAAATGTTGCCTACGTCTCCGAGCACTAAGGCTATCAATTAATAAGGAAGAAGAGATACAAATTTGGGTGCAATAAACTAAAGAGGGGAGAGTTTATTTTATACACTAATAAACTTCCCCAACTCCCATCATCTTCCGATGTGGGATTTATTTAATTGTGAATATAGTTTCTTTTATATACAAAGAAACTTCTTTCACTCCCATCATCTTCCGATGTGGGATTCTAATTGTGCCAAAAACAACACACAAGACTACTGATAACACTCACCTACCTATCTAACAATATGATATCTACATACTGACACTAACAATTGATTAAAAAATGACTCAATTGGGTTGTTTATCCACCTGTTATCCAAGTCTAAATAGAAGTCCAGCAAATCACAATTATTAGTGTAATAGGATCATGCCTACATGCAATTCAATTAAATGAAACCATTAAAAGCAGTTCAAATCTGGTTATATACGAACATGTTTGATAAAAGAACAACGAAGGAAGATATTTGTGTGCTGTAAGTTCCTGCATAGAGTTTGAGAAATAAATTTTGAGAAATCTTGCAAAAATACATAATTAGCTATTCGAAAGCAGGATTTCTATTTGTGTTAATTTGCAAATGATTCTAATTGGACATGACATATAACTCTCACATATTTCAACAATCAAACACCACACAACTTCTTTGTTGATAGTAAATAAACTAATAAACTTATCCCATCCTTGCGCAATATCTTGATAATCTCTCCAAATACATCAGACTGTCAAAACCGAAGTGCTAATGGAATGATTAAAGTAACTAAAATAAAATATGTGAAAATTTTCAGTAATAATGTTGTACCTCAATAGGGATCTCCCCACCAAGTTGTACAATGTAACATATGACTTGACCTTCCTTCACACTTTGCTTCTGTAATTCAGTAATACAAGATATTAACAAGTGACAAACTTCATATTTGATCATCAACACAAACGCTTACCTCTTTGCAAGAAGGTGGGACACGTTTTCCTTTTATAGTTCGAGATCTCCTAAAATATCCAACATGCATTTAATTTGATACAAGATGGTTTCAACATATTGACCTTTGAAAGAAAGATCCTCCATCATATCATCTACAAAAGAGAGAAACTGTGTGTTGAACAAACCCTAGGAGATGGAAATATGAATAATCCTTTATCTGCAGCTGTGTTCAGTAGAGTCTGAATCTTACTTGAAGAAGGTGTTGTTCTGTCTTGGTGATGGTCGAAGAAGTTGAAGAGACAGAACTGTTTGGCTAGGGTTTCACCTCACTAGCTATATTTACTAACACGAGTGACTATTACTTCAAATCAAATAATTTTCTTTAGATAAAGGAAATTCAAGCATTATATGATTCAATAATACACAATGTCTATTCACCGATTAGGTCACTAATATCTCTTTCAAATTTCTTGTTAATTGATGCATAACCATTTATCTAGAAGGGAAATTGAAGCGACCTTGATTTTGGTCTCGATGCGAACATCGAGAGAGTTGATCCTTATGGAGAGAATTGAGGTGAGACACATTCCGACGAGAGGATTGAAGAAGTGAAAACCTAGCTCTATTAATCTCTCGAATCGTCCCCACTTCTCGACTACGCCGACACTCGCCTGATTGACTTCGGGTGAGAGAAGAAATGATTTCTTCAGGTAAATGAGACTTCGTTGCTAATCGGATTGACTCCTCTTGTAGCCGTCTACTTAGTTAGTTCGATCATAGAGATGTAAATCATCGGAGAGGAAGGGAGGAATAAAGAGTTGGATGTGATTGGGGCTTAATATTATAATCTTTTGTCGAAAGCATCCCAAAAAACCCTTGAAAAAGAATATTAGCGAGAGCGGGATGCAAATGCTCTCGACAATAATTTTTATTTCCGAGGATCAATGAATGCTTTCGGTAATATTTTTATTATCATCGTAGGCATAATAATGCTTTCAGCGATAAAAATATTTCTTAGAGTAGAAGACAATTCTCGGTGATTGTTCTCGGTAAAAGTGCAAATTCTACTAGTGGTATGAGTTGGTCTCTGAAAAAGATTCTTAAACTAAGAAGCGATATTGTAGATCTTTATGACATCCGGCTAGGGGACGGAAAAACATTCTATTCTGGCACGACCCCTGGTTCGAAAACCAGCCTATCATCCACAAAAAGGAGTTTTAAAATACCCGTATCAGAAGGGACTACGAAAAAGCGAAAATTAGAGACATTAAAGACGAAAATTGGGAGTCACTCTTGAGAAGAAATCTAGAAGGACAGAATATACTTGATCATATAAGTAACATACAACTACATGACAGACCGGATATTCATAAATGGAAAGTTGAGGACAATGAGAAGCTGGTATCGAAGAAAATATGGGAGGTAACCCGGGAAAAAGCGCAGAAAGTATAATGAGCTCCTCTTGTATGGTCAACGAAGATTATCCCTCAACACCAGTTCATCCTATGGACCGCCTTCTAGGAAAGACGTAGCACTTGTGATCGTATTAGCAAGTATACGAGCATCCTAGACGTGAGCTGTCTTCTATGCAGAGGAAATGAAGAAAGCATAGATCACTTATTCGGGAGCTATTGTATTGCTTCGGAGCTTTGGGATAGATTCTATAAAAGCCTAGAGCTGATCAGTTTCATAAGCGAATGGAATGAAATCAAATAAGCGACACTACTCAAAGCCAAGGGAAATAGATTTGTAACAAGCGTGTTCAAGTGCGGCTTTGGAGTAGTGGTGTATAACATTTGGCAAGAACAGAATGTAAGGGTGTATGGCAGAACCCGCAAAAGCGTTGAAGAGTTATGGAAAAATATTGTATCGGATTGCAGCGCCCTCGCGGGAATGTGGAGAAGAATTTCAAGCACAGAGCAAAACTAGAATATCTACAGGAACTGGAATTTACCGTTTTTTGAACTCACTAGAATTGAAAGCATTGTAATCAGATAATTTATTTATGTTTTTAGCTTTTTAGCTTTTATTTAGAATGTTACGACTTCAAAATCATTCTAGGCTTGTCTAGAATGATCTCTGAAACTCGTGTTTTTTTTTTCCATTTTTGGGAACTTTTAATGAAATGACGCTAAGTCGTTTTTCTAAAAAAAAAAAATTATCCTAAGTTGAAGGTGTCATAACGATAGGTATGGTGCTGAAATGTATAACTAATTTGTGCTATTTATAAATGCAAAATTGTGAGTAATAATATTATATAATATACATATCAATTACAATGTAAAAGATCTATCTATCTCAAGCAATAAAAATAAATAAACATTGGAATATCTAAACCAAACAAACAATGAAAGACAAATAGTGCATCTTAGCAAGGTAAGATAAGGTAAGATATGGCATAACTCTTTCAAGTAAGTCTTTACATTTCAAATTAAAAAAATAACACTAACATGCATGCATAACCAAACAAAATAACTCTTTCACTAATCATGCGAAAACTCGAATTTTTCCTCAGAAACATGAACAACAGAAGACGTAATATCTAAATTTAAAAGTAAAAAAATAAAAGACTTCATATGAATTATGTGTCTTTCATGTCTAGGTGACACATGTCTTATTTAATGGAGATAGGTGGCATAGGAGGTATGTGACATATAACATCTTCTAATGGAGAAAAATGGAGGATGGTATAAGTGATTAGTCATATATACTGATAAGTAACAAAGGAACCGAATCATTTTGCTTCTCAATTAGAGAGAATACAAACTTTTCTTCATTCATATGAATAGCTGAATCTATTAGAGGACCAGTCTCATCGTGTTGTTTAAGTTTGTTTGATTGGGTTGGAGAGAAAAAATATACTCATATGATATATTGGGGATATAATATAGATACAATATAATATATTTTTAATTTTTTTTTATAATATCGTTATTATATTATATTATTCTTATTATAAATCTAATTTAATATCTATATAAGAGACATACCATATGTAATTTAGAAAGAATTCAATACAATCTCCTTCTATATTCTTACATGATATCAGAACTAAAATTTTGTTTTTGAGCACAAAATATAGTCTTTCGCTTCCATCAATGGTTATTTTAGCCATTGATGGAGGGCTCAAATAAAACTCTACTACCTCTCTCCATTTCTTCTTTTCCTCCTCCTCTTCGCTATTCTCCTTTGCGTCGTCCACTACCTCATCTCCTTCGTCGTTCAGTTCATCATTTCCTATGTCTTCTTCAAACTCTAACCCCAGCGTCATCCGCTTCTGCTAGTTCTTCTAGTTTGGAGCAAGTTGTGTCCCTATCTTCGGATTCGGAACAACTGGTGCTTTGACTTTAGTCGCTTCCACACCTTCCTTTGGAACAACTAGTGTCTCGGCTTCAACCACTTCCACACCTTCCTTTAGATTTGGCACAACTGAAGCCTCTACTCTTTTTGGATCTAGATTTACCAACATAGAGATTTTCACAACCTCCACTCCTTTATTAGGATCTAGATCAATCGTCGTTAGTTCTTCGCCATCTCCTCCTTTAGGGATGACAACTTGGGCATCATGGTCTCCTTTTGGTGCATCTACTTTCAGATCATTTGCGCATCTACTTTCAGATCATTTGCGACCTCACTGCTTGGATCTTCATCCACTACTACTATGACTGGGACACCTTCTTCGGTTTCGGCTGCTACACCATCGTTGTTTGGAGTTTCTTCGGATTCTTTTTGAAGAGTTTCGATCCAATCTCAGCATACATCGTTCAATTGCTTTGATTGCGAGGTGTAATAAATATAATCAATATAATATATTTGAGATATAATATAAAGATAATATATCTGTAAGATATTATCAAAATATAATAAATTATGATAATATCGATATTATATTATAATATATTCCTTACCAGTCTAATTTAATGTTTATATAATAGAATGCCCTATATAATTCATATAGAATTAAACACAATCTCCTTCTATATTCCTACCATTATTTCGAGTAAGTTTTAAAATACTATAACATTATTTTTTTTATACTATATGATATTATTTTGGAGTAAAAATAAATTTATATAATATGAATTTCTAAAAATATGGATCAAGAAATTATATATAGTTGGTTATATAATGGGTTATGAAAGGATATTGTAATAATTTGTTAAAATGGTGGTCTATAAAATGATTTTGAGAAAGTTTTTGACAAACTATTTTGATTAAAAAGTTTTGAAACAGTTTGGTAAAGATTTTATGATATTTTGATAAGCTAGTATATATTGAAACAGTTTGGTAAAAGGTTTTTGGTAAAAGATTTTGAGATACTTTTGATAAACTAGTTTTTTACACAGTTTTGAAATGGTGTGATAAAATGATGGTTTGTGATAAATAGTTTTCAAGCAAGCTTCTTATTTTGACAAAGAAATGAAATGATGTATATTTGGACTTGAAAGGAGGTTTTAAATATTTAAAATAATTAATCTATTAATTGTATTACTCTAGGCTTGATTATGTACTTGTTTATCTAATAATGGATCGCTTATACCGGTTAATGCAACAATGCAAGACCCTCATGTCTTAGTTGATGCTAATGCGTCTACACAATACCTTTAAATTTTGGTAAATGCTAATGTGTTTATGCAAAACTTTCATGTATTGATAAATGACTTATTATTAAGTTATTATAGTCATTATCTTGATCTCAGTTATTATAAAGTATATTTAATTTTATAATAAAAATGTTTATATTTTTTTAAAAGTTAGTTTTCTATCAAGTATATTTATGATTTTTTACTGTAGAAAAATATGATATTCTTACTAGGTGTGTTTAGCTCATTCATTTAAATGAACTCTTTTCAGATAAGTACATAAATTAGTTAGGAGAACTATTGGGAAGAAGGCGACATATATATAAACTAGCTAGTAAGGAAGGTTAACTTTTATTTATTTATTATTAATATAAATATTTAGAGAGGGAGTAAATATGAAAATATAGTTTTTGTAAGAATGTGAATTGTTATTATCTATTTTGAACTAATGATGAATTGACAGTAGATGTTTTAAATGTTGAAAGTTTGGTATTAATGACAATGTTTCTATATTATGAAAAATGTTTATAAAAATAATTTTGTTAGCCTAGCATGTTATGTTTGGATTGACATGCGGCTGCATGCCTTAATTGTTTTGGTTTGAGGCGTGATAGTTTTTGTGGTATCAGAGTATAAGGTTTAACTTAAATGTTAAAAGTTTAGTACTGAAAGAAGTTTGGTATAGATATACAAATCATATAACTGAGTTAATTGCAAATCTTACTTGAAGGAAGATAAATAGGCATGACACAAATTCCGACACATTGCAATTGAAGAAATGGAGAATGTTGGAGCAAAAAAAAAAGCGTGCATTACATAATAATTTCAAGGAAATCAAAATGTTAACTCCACTAGATTTTGAATGGAAAATGGATCCATTAGAGGTTGAGAAATGGTTGTAGGAAATGGATGATGTTTGAAGTGCTAGAATGTGATGATAAAGAAAAAAACATTCTTCGCTATCTATCAACTACATAGAAATTCACGTGATTGTGGAAAGCGAGAAGAGGACACATGAACAATATATATATATATATATATATATATAAAATGATGTTTAATTTTGAAAGTGTCCGGATTGCCGAGTCGAGAGTTGTAGTTAATTTAGATATATATGTGAGAGTAAATTGTTATTTGGGTCAGATTCTGGGTAAACTCGCCCATAAACTTAAAATGTTTAAAAATTAAAATTAAAAATGCTATAGGTATGTTTCGAACTTACAATCTAACAAAAATAAGTACAGCGCTTTAACCAACTAAGCTAGTAACAATTTATATTTTAAATTCAACAGCAAATTTGATGAACGCGGGACGTTGTAACAATATATTTTTATCCGTGTGCATCACACGAGAATCTTCCTAATGTTATTAATATCATGGAACAAGTTTAAAGATTTGTTATATGATAACTATTTTCCCACCATTACTCGTCAACGAAAGGAGGTAGAGTTTGTAAAACTTGAGAAAAGAGCGATGACAATGTCAGAATATCGAGCTAAGTTCTTAGATTATTTATTTTAAATCTATTTGATTTTCTTAAAATTAATTTGAGATAAGATGAGTACAACATTTATTTAAATTTTTTTCCCAATATCTTAATTAATTGGAGATTAATTATTACAACAATTAATTCAATTAATCATTACAATAATTAATTCAATTAATCATTATGTTTTGGCCTTAATTCTAATTATTTTAATTTTATTTATTCAAAATAATTATTTTAAAATTTATATATTGAGTAGGTAAAATTTCAGTGTTTACACGACACATTGCTAATTGTGTTCAACAACTAAGTCAAATTCCTTAATAAACTTTTCAAGTCTCATTTTGAAGCAACTATACAAGTTTCCAAATATAAAAAAAAACTTCATCACCAAAGTTGTATTAAATTATCTGAATATTCTGATAGCGATTGAGAAAGAAACTTCAGCCGAAGTTGAATATTGCAGTTTGTAAATGGCAATGGTACATATCTGCTTGATGTGTTCAAAAACTAAGTCAATTCCTTAATAAACTTTTCAAGTCTCATTTTGAGGCAACTATACAAGTTTCCAAATATTAAAAAGAAACTTCATCTTTAACGATTGAGAATTTTGTTTAGATTCTAGAAAATCATTAAACGAAAAAATAAGAAACTATTTCTAGTACTTCAGCCGAAGTTGAATACCATAGTTTGTAAACGACAATGGTTACATATCTGCTTAATGATCTTAAGATTCATGTTTATTTATCGGTTGCACTTCACTATGACAACAAAGCAGCCATACAAATTACAGAAAATCAGGTGTTATTTCAATAATACATGTGAATAAAAATAAATACAAGTTAAGGTTTTATTTCAATAATAGATGTGCCTTTTAATAGGCATGTTGTTGATATTTTCACTAAACATTTTAAACAAATACATTTTTGAATTTTAGACAAAAAAACTTTAACTACAAAATTTACATCAAGGGGTAAGTATAGAAGAACTAATAATTATTAAAGTCAGTTAATTAGGTACTAATTAATATTAGTTAATTGAACCTAACCAGTTGTATTTTTTTTTTAATAAGAGTTAAGATATAGGTTTGTTAGTTAGTGTCTGTTATATAATTTATAATACATTTTGCATTTGAAAATAATTCAGATGCTTTTTAAAATAAGTGAGTTTTTTTTACTAACTGATTTTGTGACAATAAATAATAGATAAAAATCACAAATTGCTTATGAGTTTTTTTGTTTAGTTTTATCGTTTTTCATTTTCTTTATCTTCATTTCCCTCATAATTTCTTTTCAATACTATATAATATCAATAGTAATGTAGAGGATCTATCATGCATAATTCTGAAAAAAAATCATAAACACGAAACATTGTAATATCTAACCAAACAAGCAATAAGTTTCATTAAAACAAATTGTGCATCTTAGCAAGGTAAGATCTATGAATTACTCTTGCTCTAACAAGTCTTAACATTTCAAATTCAAACATAGAACTAGCATGCATGCATACATAAACAAACATTACTCTTTCACTAATCATCCTAAAACTCAACTTTTTCCACAGAAACTTGAACAACAGAAGATGCCCTTGGTAAATCCATTAGTGCTTGCAATGTGCGTCGCTGGTTTAAATCACGAACACACGGGGCTGATTCTCGAGTTTCACATTCATCAGGCAAATCATGGTATATGACTAAATTCTCCAACACTAGTGCCTTTCTGAGTAGAAACTCTATTAGATGTATCAGTATCACCTTGTTTTGTCCCGTCAACCCGTATATTTTAAGAACCTTGAGGCTGTTTTGTAGACAAAAGATGCCTAGAGTCTGATTCTCAAGATAGTTATCTAAGCGAAAAGCTTCCGGTTGATATGGCTCAATCGTGTCATTAACCAACCTCAGCTGTATAATCATATAAATTTCAGATTGTTAGGAGTTGTAGAGTAAAATAAAAATAAAAAAGCATTCTGAATTATGATCTGCCCATACAAAACAGGTGTGTTTGGCCTTATGATTAATCTCCAACATCAAGCTCTCAAGACAAGGACAACTCTGCAATAACATGACTATTCCAGGTAGTTCTTTTTTCAAATAACCGACAGCAAACCTTAAGCTTGTCAAATTAGTGAATGAACCTTGCAGTTGTTGACTTAATTCAATATCTAATGTTGGAAGAATCTTTATCAACAAAAGAAGAAAACATTAATAAATAAAAATAATCATGGTTATAGTAAAATATGAACTTAATAAACTCACCTGAATACACCAGCTACTTAAAGCTAGAGTCTTGCAATTTCTTAAATTTGTCATCATCAAAGCTAGATAGTTTCCCTGGTCCTTATCTGAAAATTGCATGTCGATGTCAATTGAGCAGTCTACCAAATTGGTTGCATTTCTTATGGTTGAACTCCTGAGGAATCTTCCTATGATCAACAGGTTGGTCAATTGTGGAACAGATATGTCAATCATATAAATTTGCCACTTTTCTGTCAAACAATTCAGCAAATTCAAATGCTTGATTTTCAGATCTTGTTTACAAACAAAGAATTTCTCGGTTACAGAGCACCTCTCCAAGTATAAATCTTCGAGGACTGGACATTTTGAAACTAGTTGTCCGATAGAACGGTCTAGAATGTCCACATCTTTCAAATATAGCACTTTTAAGTTCATGAATGATCCAAATTTAGATGCTTTAAGTTTGCAGTTGTTCAAAGTGAAACTTTTAAATTTGGGATCAAAAGGCTGATGAGGAACTTCAAAAGTTTGTGCTGTTGTTGTGCGCCTCACTTCCAAACCTTCTAGTTTACAGTACGTGTTTGGTGTTGATGAGAAGTTCAACTCGAGCTTCTCTATGTCTCTTGTCATCAAAAAGTGAACCCAATTGTTAACATTCGAGGCATATATTGTTCTAGGTTCATATTGAAGCGATAATCTTGCATATTTTATGAGACAACGAGAGTGATTTAACATTAAGTGGTTCACAAACTCTGCAAATCTCTGTTTGCACTCATCAAGCCCATAACTTTGAGGTTGCTCTTCATGTAATACACTGCGAATTTGTCTTCTCATTTTTGAAACAATCTTATTCTCATCAAGATTCAAAATTGGAGTTTCTTGCAAAAGATCTTTCCATTGTTTTGAAACCATGCCCAAAATTATCCAGTACTCAAAAGGAAGAAATAAGAGTATGTGATGCAGAATTTCTATCGGCACTTGACTTATGTAATCAACCCCTTCTCGTGCAATATCTTCTGATGTTTCTCCCCTTTTGTCGTCTTCATTGGTTGCACTTTTGTTTCTCATCATCTTGAGAAAAATTAGTGCTCAACTGATTATAGAAATATCTAATTAACTCAGACTTAATTATCAAAATGCTAAAAGATTGTTAAAACAAAATGTTTAGTAGAATAATTATTATCCAAACATAGTCATAATCTCCAAATTTAACAAAAGACATGGACAATTTCTGTATTAGAAAACAAAAGAAATATATTAGGTGGATTGTATGACCTGCTACATCATCTAAATCGATTCAACTACTAATGGTTTTCTCTAATTTATTTTTCTTAAATATATTTATATTCGGCTTGAAGTTATGGTCACACATCTATCTTACAAAATTGTAAAAAGGACACGTGCATTTGCATAAACATATATTGTATGACATGTACTATCTGAATCGGGTATGCCTAAAACAAATAAGAAAATCGTTGAAACGCACACAATCGAAAGAGATCTCGCACATATCATTAATTTGCATCTCTCCCGAATATTAGAAATGGTGAGATGGGAAACAAAAAAATGACGGACTCTTTATTGTGTTTACTTTTTTTTTTTTTTAATTTATGATTTCTTTTAGTCTCGTCGCTCGAGTTGTCAAACTAGAAACCGAGAAAGATAAAGTAACATTTTTAGAAAATGTATATTCTTTATTTGATTCGGTGTTTGGTGACACTTGAGAAATGGTCGATGAACTATGCCCCTCATGCCCTTCTTTCGACGGTATCTACCCTTAACTATTTTCCATTTTTTAAGAATTGATAAAAAAAATTGCCCACAACAAGTTGCAGATACCATTCAGAGTAATTCAAATTGATATGATATTACAATTGAACATCCTAGATGGTCTACCAAAAGACCAACATTAGTTTTTACCAAAGATACATTTTCTTGTGGATTTCCATTGACACAAGATTGTATAGAAAAGGATGATCTAACACATATAAAAAAAAATCAGATTAGTTAGGAGTTAGAATTAGATCACATTCATTCATAAACGTTGGCAAAATTAATGTAAATTCATATTTTAAAAATGACCAAAATCATTTGCTGGCTTCAAATATTGAACATAATGACTTATACAAGTGTCTATACCTTATTTTCACTTAGATGTACAATTTTATACTTATTTAAAATAAAACTAAAACAAAGGTTAAAAAATAAAAAAAAATGATAAATTAATACATAAGATTAAATAAGATTCATTCATTATTATTTATTATGATATATTAATCAATTATGAACATTTAATTAATTAAAATCAAGAATTCTCCAAGAACATAAAAGTTCAAATTAAACATTTTCTTGAATTTGAATTTGGGTTTTTTTTTATTAGTACGATTTCAATGAGTCTTTCGGAGAAGGAAATGGATTAATATCATATAGTGATCAAATATGAATCATCAATTGAAAAAATGAACGAAAATTCAATGCATTATTAAGAAATTGACCCAAATCGAGAATCTATTAAATCGAAGTATGTATCAAATGAATTTCAGCTTAAAAGAAATTCAAAACAATTCTACTTATCTCTAAGAACATCTTATAACTAACCTTGTAGGCTGAATTGATCAAAATAAAAAATCCCCAAATTTTAAGCTTCTTGAATCAACAATGGTGAAATCTTCTACTTCTCATTTAGTCATCCCAAAATTTTAATTTATACTCTCATGGAAATAAGTAATCAAACCCAACAAGCCTCAATTGTTTTAGTTGAGTATCGGGGGATAAATTTATTTTTTTTGCTTTTGTGTTCTTGAACTTCAAAGGGCAAATTCGTCTTATCCTCTTGATTAAATTTCATGATTTTTCTGAGAAATGATCCTTATCGCTTGATCTTCAAATGGCTTCAAACGGTTTTGAATTTGATGGTCTAGATCAAAAGTTGAATTTTTAGAAAACATAAAAAAAAAAAATTAAACTGCTGTTTTCTTCCTCAGAGCTTCAGTAGGTGATCCAGACTTCCTTTAAAATTAATTATTATTAATCTGTACTAGAAATATTTTTTAAATAATTAATTTTAGACTCAAAATTTTAAAATATTATAAATTGAGATATATAATGAGTGATTATAATTATGTAAATAATAGTTTTATTAATTTATCTTTTTTTCTAATATTTATATAAATATTTTCTTGCACTATTTCAAAACAAAATCAATCTTCTTTAATTCCACGTTTTTATTGTCTACATTAATGATGTCCTATTATTTATAAGTTTCAAAAGTGAATGTAGTATAATATGACATCAAACTACACAGTGCACTTGCACAAATTTATGAGTATATTGTATGGTCTACTATTTCTGAATTAGCTATTTCAATAATATAGTTTCACACCCACTCATTTATCTTTTAATCAATTTATATAATATTTTATTGTGTCATTTCAAAACAAAATTCATCTTCTGCAATGTCACCTTATTATTATTTTTTTACATGTAATGCATTACATTATTTATGAGTTTTAATGATGAATCTAATACAATATTTTACATAAAACTTTATTACTTGGAATGATATAAAATTAATTTAGTCTTGGAGCTACCAACCACACATGTCTATATTACAAGATTGTAAAAAGACACTTGCACTTGCATAAATCTATGAGTATATTGTATGTCATACTATTTCTGAATTGATTAATGTCACTAATAATTTTCACTAATTCATCTTTGTTATAAACTATTTATATAAATATTTTTTTTTTGCCTAATTTCAAATCTAAGATCTATTTTCTTATTATCTCTGCACATTTTGATATGTCTAAGTTAAATTCGAGAATTCGCTGTACTTCGAAAGAGATTTAGAACAAAGTGTTCTAGAAAACCAAAATACATCAAATATTTAATGATATTATATTATTAATCTTATTTGTTCTCTTTTAATATTAAATATATATTATACAATATATATATAACTTTTTTATCTCCTTCATAATCTCTTATTTCCATATTATAACATATTAACCATTTATAGGGATGTAAATGAGCCGAGCTGAGCCGAATAGTAACATGCTTGAGCTCGGCTCGTCTAGTATATATTCGGGCTCGAGCTCGGCTCGAACTCGTTTCGAGTTTTTACAATCGAGCTCGAACTCGGCTCGTATGGATTTATTTGAACTCACGAGCCGCTCGTGCTCGACTCGTTTAAATCTTGTTTAGAAAGTTCGTTTAAAATTCGTTTAGAAAACTCGTTTAAAGCTCGTTTATAAATTGAACAATGAAATGAATGCAACATTAAATTTATAATTATAAATATAATCATGTAATAATATTAATCATTATAATATATATTTATATATTACTATTTTTTTTAATAATTTACAAATTATATTTAAACAATATTATAATCGAACGTGTTCGTGAGCCTATAAACGAACTTGTTCGCGAGCTTATAAGCGAGCCTATAAACGAACATGTTCGTGAGCTTACGAGCCGAATATCGAGAAGTTCAAGCTCGACTCGTTTAAATTTTCGAGCTTTTAAACGAGCTTGAGCTCGGCTCGCTAAGAGTAACGAACGAGCTCGAACGAGCTTTTTGTCAAGCCGAGATTCGAATAGCTCGCGAGCAGTTCGGTTCATTTACATCCCTAACCATTTATATATCTCATTTTATATTATTAAAATTAATATTTTTTTTTTACTATTTTAAGGGTCCAAAATTTAAATTTGTATTGGATTCTAAATTCTTAGGACCGAGCTTATCTTAAAGTATGGTTAAAGTTCAAATGCATAAATCTATGGTTATATTGTATTCCTACTCGTTTTGAATTTGGATATGTGGTTTTCACTAAGGGTGTGTTTGATAGCCCTGGAATTGGCATTGGAATTGGAATTGGAGGGTCCAATTCCAATTCTTATGTTTGTTAGACACTTTAATATTAAGAATTAGAATTGGAATTAGAATTCCAATGGAATTCAATATAGTGTAATTTGATAGTTCTCAATTCCTATCTTTTTAGGTCGGAATTGTAATTCCAAATTAACACGTTTTTCATGTTTTTGACATGTTTAACACGTTTTTCACACATCAAACACGTTTTACACGTTTTTAACACGTTTTTTACACGTTTAACATATTTTCATATTTTGGCACGTTTAACACGTTTTTGGCACGTTTAATACGTTTTTGGCACGTTTAACACGTTTTTGACACATTTAACACGTTTTTCACGTTCTTGACACGTCTAACACGTTTTTGACACGTTTAACATGATTTTCACGTTTTTAACACGTTTAACACGTTTTTGGCACGTTTAACACGTTTTTGTCACGTTTAACACGTTTTGACACATTTAACACGTTTTTCACGTCCTTGACATGTTTAACACGTTTTTGACACATTTAACACGTTTTTCACGTCTTTGACACGTTTAACACGTTTTTGACACGTTTACCATGATTTTCACGTTTTTAACACGTTTAACACGTTTTTGACACGTTTGACACGTTTTTTTTATGTTTTGGCACATTTTGCACGTTTTGGCACGTTTAACAAGTTTTTCACATATTTAACACGTTTTTGACGTGTTTAACACGTTTTCATGTTTTTGACACATGTAGCACGTTTTTTTACGTTTTTGACATGTTTAACGCGTTTTCACGTTTTTGACACATTTAACACGTTTTTTTACGTTTTTGACACGTTTACCACAATTTTGACACGTTTTACACGTTTTTCACGTTTTGGCACGTTTAACAAGTTTTTTCACATATTTAACACGTTTTTGACATGTTTAACACGTTTTCACATTTTTGACACATTTAACACATTTTTTTACGTTTTTGACACGTTTACCACATTTTGACACGTTTTGGCACGTTTAACAAGTTTTTCACATATTTAACACGTTTTTGACACGTTTAACATGTTTTCACGTTTTTAACACATTTAACACTTTTTTTTACGTTTTTGACACGTTTACCACATTTTTGACACGTTTAACACATTTTTCACGTTTTGGCATGTTTAACACATTTTTCACATGTTTGGAACGTTTAACACGTTTTTGACACGTTTTCATGTTTTTAACACGTTTAAAACGTTTTTAACACGTTGACACGTTTCGCATGTTTTTTACGTTTTTGACACGTTTGACACATTTTTAATACATTTAACACGTTTAACACGTTTTAACACGTTCAACACGTGAAAAACGTGAAAACGTGAAAAATGTGAAAAACGCGAAAAACGTGTTAAAACGTGTGATAAGCGTGAAAACGTGTGAAAAACGTGTGAAAACGTGTGAAAACGTGTGAAAAACGTGTTAAAACGTGTAGAAAACGTGAAAACGTTTGAAAACGTGAAAAATGTGTTAAAACGTGTGAAAAACGTGAAAAACGTGAAAAACATGAAAAACGTGTAAAACGTGTTAAAACGTGTGAAAAACGTGAAAAACGTGTGAAAAACGTGAAAAATGTGTTGTAATGTGTGAAAAACGTGAAAACGTATTAAAACGTGTAAAAACGTGTAAAAAACGTGTGAAAACGTGAAAAATGTGTGAAAAACATGTGAAAAACGTTTAAAAAACGTGAAAAACGTGTGAAAACGTGAAAAACGTGTGATAATGTGTGAAAAACCTGAAAACGCGTGAAAACGTGAAAAACGTGTGAAAACCTGACAACGTGTGAAAACGTGAAAAACGTGTGAAAACGTGAAAAATGTGTGAAAACGTGTTAAAACGTGAAAACGTTTGAAAACGTGAAAAACGTGTTAAAACGTGAAAAACGTGAAAAACGTGTAAAACGTGAAAAACGTGTTAAAACGTGTGAAAAACGTGAATACGTGAAAAACATGTGAAAAACGTGAAAACGTGAAAAACGTGTGAATAATGTGTGAAAACGTGTGAAAAACGTGAAAAACGTGTTGTAATGTGTGAAAAACGTGAAAACGTATTAAAACGTGTAAAAAACGTGAAAACGTGTGAAAACGTGTAAAAACGTGTGAAAACGTGAAAAATGTGTGAAAAACGTGTTAAAACGTGTGAAAAACGTGAAAATGTGTGAAAAATATGAAAAACGTGTTAAAACGTGTGAAAATGTGAAAAAATGTCAAAAACGTATTAAATGTGCCAAAACGTCAAAACATATTTTAAAAGTTAACATTTTGAACCGATATTTTATTTTACAAACATTGGAATTAGAATTGAATTACAATTCTATCATTTTCCCAAACATAGGAATTGGAATTGAATTACAATTCTATCATTTTTCCAAACATAGGAATTGAATTGTAATTCAATGCCAATTCTCATGGAATTGGAATTAGAATTCCAATGCCAATTCCAATTCCAATTCCCCATCATCAAACACACCCTAATTGATCTTTCTTTCAATCTATTCATATAATTATTTTTTCTTATGTCATTTAAAGACAAAATCAATCTTCTTTACTTCCACATTATTTTCAATATTAATGGCCTCATATTATTTATGAGTTTCAAAGTAGTATAAGATTACATAAAACTTCAGTATTTTGAGCCAACAGAAAATGACTTGGTCTTGTAACTACCTGTCACACATGAATTTGCATAAATTATAAGTATATTGTACGTATGGCCTGCTTTTTCGAAATCAGTTATGTAACTAATGGTTTCACTCATTTATCTATATTGAATCTATTTATATAAATATTTTTTTTATAATTTCAAAACATAATTAATCTTATTTAATTATACTTCTTCATTTTTACATGTATGTCATATTATTTATTAGTTTCAATACTAAATCTAGTATAAGATTACATAAAACTTTAGCCGTTATTTTATCCTACAATATTGTAAAAGGACACGTGTCCTTACATAAATCTATGGTACATTGTATGGCCTCCTATTTGTGAATAAGTTAGGCAAATAATGGTTTCACTAATTTATCTCATTCAATTTATTTATATAAAAATATTTTCTTGTTTCATTTTAATCATCCTCTTTAATTTCACCTTAGTTTTTACATGCATGTCGTCACATTATTTATGAGCTTCAATAGTGAATTTAGTATAAGATTATATAAAATTTCAGCACTCAAGACGACATAAAAATGTCTTGGTCTTGGAACTATTTTTCTTACAAGATTGTTAAAAGACATGCATAACCTATATTGTTTGGCATGTTACTTCTGAATCTATTATGTAAATAATAATTTTCACTAATTTATGTTTCTCTTAATCTATTTGTATAAATATTTTCTTACCTCATTTCAAAACAAAATAGATATTCTTATTTCTACATACATGACATCACATTATTATGAGTTTTAATAGTAAATATAGTATAAAATTACATAAAATTTAAACCCTTCGAGCCCATAGAAAAATGATTTGGTCTTGGAGTTATAGACCACCCATTTCAATTTTATAAGATTGTAAAAAGAGAAGTGCATTTGCATAATTCTATGTGTATATAGTATGATATGCTCTTTTTGAATTGGTTATGTCACTAATGAGTTTTGACTAGTTGATCTCTCTTGTAATCTATTTATATGAATATTTTCATGCATTATTTCGAAACAAAATCCCTATTCTTTAATTCCCCTATTTTGTTTACTCTTAGTGTCACATTATTTATGAGTTTCAATAGTAAATCTAAAAATTATATAAAGCTTATGCACTTCAAACTGACATAAAAAGTTTGCATAAAAATAATTTGATTTTGTAATAGCCCATCACACATGTCTATCTTACAAAATTTACAAAATTGTAAAAGGACATGTGCACTTCTATAAATATATGGGTAATGGGTATGTTTCAAAATTGTTGGTGGGTAGATAGAAATAAATTAAAGTCTAAGAAATATATACATGGTATGAAGTGTTTAGAGGAAAATAAATATTGCGCAATTAAGTATTCGATAAAATGTTTGCAATAATACAAGAATGAAAGTGATATATATATATATATATATATATATATATATATATATATATATATATATATATATATACTTTATGCGTTCTGTGGTAAAAATTATCACCCTAAGAATAAAAGCGGAAAAATAACAATCGTAATGGAATGCAAAACAATAGCGTAAAAGTAAGAAAAAACGAAATTACGACACAAGAATTTTACCCAAGTTCGGACCAGCAATGTCCTACGTCCTACTTTCAGATAATCGATTCAATAGAGTTATAATAGAGGATTACAAAACTCTAACTCTCTTTGTTTGTTTTAGGTTTTAGTCTCACGCCCTTTTCTCGTTTATAATATATATATATATATATATATACTTTTAGAATTCATAATTAGGGTAAAGATAATGTGATATCCTTGACATCTCCACCATGATAGGATCTTGTGGCGATTTAGTTGACATTTCCATAATAATATGACTTAATTGACATTTTCACCATTATGTGATTTCATGCCTTTTTAAATCCAACAAATAATCGCACATATCTTCCTTCTCCATTTTGTACCTAATATTAAGTCACACCAAATTGAGTCTCAAAACCCTATACCCAATTGCACACCTTCAAATTAAGGAAAAACTATATCATGTTTTTGAGAGGAGTTATTAAGTTTACCATTGACCTTTATTCATTTTAAGAAATCAACCAAATAAACAAAGATATAGTTGAAAAAATAATAGTTAGGTCGATTTTCCCAAAGTAATTATTACAAGTGAGATGAGAGAGAGGAAGAGGAGGAGACAAAGAGTCCCTACAATGGAGGCCTATATGTTTAGTTCCTTGTTGGTAGGCATGGCCGGAACGTTTGTCTAGTTGATGGTCAACCTCAAGTGAGCATGAGAGGGAGAAGGACGTTCAGTACAATGGGAGAGTCGAGGGGAGGCAAAGGGTCTAGACGATCATCGGTCTTCAACCAAATCTCTAAGCATTCTCTAAGGCCGTCTTAGACAACCGGGTCCGAGAAGTTTGGGTGTCACTCTTCTACAATTCATGGAAGGAGAGGCGAAATTAAGGGCGAGTTATGGTGGGTGGCAAAATTAACGTTGTTCTTCGTGTACAAATTCAAAGGAGAAAGAAAATTTATATTTTGTCTCATGCTGCCTAATGTAGTCAGAGCTGAAGCTATTCAAATAAATTCAAAGGTGACTAACACTATGACCTTCGCAACTAAGGTTCACAACTAAGGTGAAAGGTAAGAGAATCATGGTTTTGACTAAGTGGAAGAAAGTGGTGGAGGGCAGTTTTAAATCTTTTGAATTTCAAACTAAAGTGGATTTGAGGATCCCAAACCTTCCTTAAGGTCCAAGGAGTGTTCTCTTACACTTTGTAAGATTCCAATCATTCTTTAATTCATACTTCTAGTTTGAAATTTAATTTTATATATTTCAATTTTTATAAGCTTGTATGCTGTCTGGTTCTTGAATTTGATGGTTGAAAATTGATCTTATGAACATTTATGATCTTTTAAATCTAGAACCGATCAATCGGTCTTAATAAAAAAAAAACCCAATTTTGAATTGGAAATATCAAAAAAATAGGTTAGCTGTTCTTGGGTTAATCCTTGAGGAACACAACCCATAAATCTTCCCAACATGATTGTAGTGATGTTGGTCAACTGATTGGATCATGTTTGATCCATCACGATCATGTTTGATCAAAATCAAAATTTTTTAAATAATTTAAAATTTTGAACCCATAAATCTTCCCAACATGATTGTAGTGATGTTGGTCAACTGATTGGATCATGTTTGATCCATCACGATCATGTTTGATCAAAATCAAAATTTTTTAAATAATTTAAAATTTTGAGTTCTTGAATTGCTTCAAACCAACATCCAGTATTTTAGTTTTGGTATTAATATAATATATGAGGTATAAAGAAGCTATTGTCTAAATCTTTTCACCTCAAAACAACTTTAAAACCAAAAACCCAATTTTGGCTACAAACTATTTTGAATGAATTGATCATCACTCAGGTCGATTGATACTTAGGGTGATGTTCTAAATGTTCTAAATGTTCATGGGAGCTTTGTGAAGCTACCCAGAACCTTGGATCGAAGAATCCAAGCCTCCATCAAAATTGAAAAATCTGCAATTTTGATGTTTTTGAGGACCGAGAAGTTCGACCGATGTTCTTCATTGAGGACCGAGATGTCTGACAAGTATTCTTCAGCTAGGACCGAGAGGTCCAACCGAAAATTTTTACATTCTACCGAGAGATCAAACCTAGGAACGAGAACCCTCGAACCAAGACCGATGACTTTTACTAAGGACAGAGAAATCCAACCAAGTCGCCGAACCTATAACCGAGGAATCTCAACTTAGACCGAGAATTCCCAAACCTAGGATCAAGAGAGTTAGCCCCAAGCTAACCCATGACCGGTAGTTTCTACACCCCAACCAATAATCTCAGCCAAGGATTGAGAGTTCTTAGTACCTCGACCGAGGCTTCTTAGCCTGGACCGATGGGTCCAACCGAGGGTCCCAGACCCCGACCAATGTAAACGAACTCAAGACCCAGGACACCGGTCCTAAGGACTGTTTGGTTCTCATTTTCAAAATCAAAAATTAAATTTTGAAATTTTGGACCCTCAAATCATTTTCTAAAAATTCCAAAAAATTAAAAAATACTTTCAAAATATTTTTATAATGTTTTCTACAAAAATATTTTGATAAAAGCTTGTTTGAGATTTATGTTTAGACCTTAATGCCTTTAAAAATGACTGATATTCTTTAGGTATTTTCCTTCCTAATCTAACATCAACAACATTTACCAATATTTAAATATTATTGTTACAATATTTTAAATAACGCACAAACCATATGCATGCTTAGGACCGGAAGAATAATCGGTAAAATAAAACGTTATAAGACTAATTTTTCAAAAGCCAAATTTATAAGTAGAGACCATTTTTAAAATGATGATGCGCGAAATCCCTTTCCCGAGAATTATTAAACTATGAACTAAAAGAAACTATTACCAATCATTTGTACACATATGTCAATTTTTATTGATTTTCCAAAAATTAATTGACGACTCTGTTTCAAAACAAATAATCTTTTAAATTAATTATGTTAAATTAATTTAAACAAACGGATTTCTAAGAATTAAATTATAATTTGATTACCAAAATCCTGGATTATTTAAAATTAACCCTAAATTAATTATTTTAATTAATTTCAAAAGCTGTCAAGAATCAACAAAATCTTTTATAATGTTTTATTTAAAAAAAATTCATAACACGCAAACCGATGTTGAAATTCTCAAATCTCGAGCTTTTACGCAAAAACTGTGCAAAAGATTTATCCGGGGTTATAATTTTCTGGCGACTTTACCTAGGATTAAATGTTTAACTCGAAAACAAAAATTGGTTTATGAGATATTTGTATCACGTTTTTAACATTATAGGCTTGTCTTGAAAAGTACAACACCTAAAAAGATACATAAGTTTTACCCTATTAAATGCCTTACATGTAAAGAGTACTTCACCCTCTTCTTACTTGTAAAGAAGTACACGACCGAGATCGGTACTTCTACACCTATGTGTAAAGATTGTCAATGAGGAATGATAACTTGTTACAAACTGAGTGATGTTGCGAGAGAAAATCTAGAATGCATGGGATAGACTCTATCCTTTGGCGATGAGCCGTCTGATAGGACATATGCATTCCCAAATGAGTTAATATTCTCTAGTTTATAGTGGCGGTTTTACCCCTCCCCTATCGGCGAATGATACTCTCTTATTAATCCCCTTAGAACAAAAAACTTTGATACTATCACCAAACTAGTTGTATGTCGTGCCCAGAAAATCAAAACCTCATCACTACAACCCTTATATGACTATTGTATATGTAATATGTGTATGCATGCATATTCTAAGTGAGAATCTCAAACATGTTCATTCTTTTCAAAACAAACGCATTTTTGTAAATATTTTGAATTTCCGATCTCAAACAATGTCAATGTTGACGTATGTCGAGCTAATCCCATGGAATAAAAGTTTCCACAAAAACGAGTGGAATCATGATATTTACGGACTAACCCCCAACATGAGGTTAATTTTTTTTAAACAAACTACACCTTCATGATGCAAATGTAAAGGAGGTAGAGCCATACAAGACGAGTATATTATATTGGAGAAAGGCCATAGAAAAATTCTGAGCTATCATGATGATGGACAACAAGAATATTCTACATCTGAAATCATTTGTAGAATCAATATGTTTGAGGAGCTCTTGCAAGAGAAATACGGATATACTAAAACAACATCCGAAAAAATCCTAAAAATGAATGTCATCGACTTCCATAAATGGAAAAAGATGGAAATCAGGAATGGAGAAGTTCTCCTAACTATGGGATCATCCCTGATGACGATGACAGTTCTATTGGTCCATTTATTCATGGCTCTAGCAGATGATAAGCCATCCTTAAAAATCCTATAGGTAGCATACCACATGCGTAGGAGAAGCAAAGCCCCCTCAGGTATTATCTTGGCTGAAACACTGATGGGTTTAAATGTGTCTGTCTTAACCTCTACTGTGAATAAAAGAGGCTCACCTTTGATCCTCTATATCTGACTTCTCGAAAAACTAGGACTCCTACCGTCAGTATGTCCTAGAGACATATTATCCCCTTCTATTTAATACTGAAGAATGCGGAAGGCTTCGCATGGACCCCTCGTAGAAAATGACGATGTCAGGGATTTGCTCCCATGGTATCCCATCAAGAAAATGGTATACATGATGGCGATGAACCCATAATAATTCTTATGGGCTTTGAATGGGTTACTTCCTACTACACTCACGACCTCTACAAACAATTTAGTCGTGACTTAATGAGCCCTTATACAGGAAATGTCAACGCTATAGACAGATCAATTAATCACAAGGCCTATGTGAGATATCTTGAAAAATGGCACACAATGCCTCTCAAATGGGTATTTTGAAAGAGCGAAAGAATTACTTGACCATTATTCTTGAAGAATACGAGAAGGTGAAGAAAAATGAAGAGGATGAAACATCTAGTCTGGGGACATGCTATAGTAGGACCACAAGCCTATGACCTCTAACTTTTTCCCCTGTAAAATATCAATAAGAGAGCTCTATCTGTAACAAACTTAACGATTATGTTTATGTAACAACACTATGATTGCTTTTCGAATCACAAAGGAGATGCTCACTTTCTAGGATTCATATTATATGCATATGCATTGTATTATACTTTGTTACAACTACAAACCCTCACCTATTTCTTTTCACAATAGTCCACGATTGTGATGGCCGGTACGGCCACCAGAAAGAGAGATTTAAAAACTAGACGTTTTATACGCCACCTGATGGACAAAGAACTCCTAGTACCTTAAATAGTCTTTATGACCGAATTTAGGGAAATGAAGGCAACTTGGAAACATGTGATGGAACAACTCGCATTGATCACAACTTCTTTAGATAATTAGCAAATTCTGTTTACATCTTAAAACATACATTCTTCTTCTTGATTTCCTAACCAGGCTATCCTGGTTATGTTCACCCCATTAACCTCCGTCCTACTAGTCATTAAGCTCAAGAGGAAGTCTCTCTCTATGAAGACTCTGAAAAGGATATCAACCTAACTACACGGGTACAATATGAAGAGGTAATCAACCCCATGTGATCACATGAAAAACAAATTCCACCGACTAACCATCCATCGTTAACGGAATATGAACGTAGATGGCTCAGGTTCAAGCTATGCAGACACAGATGCAAGCTCAACTAAACAAGATAGATAAGGGAAAAATCACTAAGGAACACTATGATTGGAAAGATGCTATGAAAGTTGTTGAATGAGCAGTTATTCTTTTAGGTGGCAAGCTTCCAGCCATATCAAGATACATTGGAAAAAGCAACCCGCTAGTCTTTTTTTTTTCAAAATGTATATTTTCACAATGACCCCATTGCGACTTGGAGAACCGTCCGTTCTCCACTTATTCCCCTAATATCCCGATGACGCTTCTCTACGCTGGTATCACCAACAAAAGATAATATATTTACAGAGAATAGAGGAATTGACTATAGTGTTCATATAACGCTTCTCAATGCATCTCAACCTTGAACGACTAGAAAAGAGGTTGAATAACATCAAACAAGGATAAAATGAGAAATTCTCTATATTTATTAAAAGATGGAAAGTTGTCGACCAGGAAATCGATATCCTTCCGAGCGAACAACGATAGATCGATATGATTTTGGAAAGCATTAACGAACAATATTCTGTTGGATTCGCCGTTAAAACCTTTCAAAATATGAAGAAATTTCTAAAAACTGGCAATAACCTCGATGACACCATCGAGAAGGAAGGGAGAGAGAGAAAATTAGTCAAAGTTACCCCACCTTCAAGTCGTTTCACAAGAAAACAAAAGACATAATTACACTAGGTAACCATTGTTTGGAAGGAGAAATCACTTCAACAGACGAGCCCAAGTAAGCCTCCACAACTCCAAGTAGGTACAACCATCCCTGCCAAAACCACACCTCCAAAGGCACCTAGACCTCCTAGAGTCTTTGGGGACCTCGAAATACCTTTAAGTCAAGTGATAAAGATTCTTCAAGAAACAAAATCTCATCAAACTCCTTTCCCCAAAAATAGACAGACCATTCTTGAAAAAAAATATGAGAATGCTTGGTGTGACTATAACCAAGCAAAGGGAATGCTACTGACAATTGTAGAGCCCTCAAACATTTGCTCCATGACTTGATTGATCAGAACGTGATCTCCAAGCCAGAAATAACATATAATCTACTACCGGATTACCAAGCCAACATGATCACCGCCGATGAAGCACTCGTTGACATCAATGCGTTACTGAACCTGATCCATGACGTCAAACCAAAAATCAACATGATTGATTCATGGCCAAAAAAGAAGTCCAAAACATGTTCAGGTAAAACTTATGAGTGGTGGAAGTAAAATACAACTGCCCACATCTACTCTCCGATAGACATCATAGCGACATGTTGTGGAACATATTTCCAACCCAGTTTAATGAAAATCACACTGTCCAATGTACCATTCAAGTCCCAACTACATGTAGGAACTAGAAGGGAAAACGAGCCTAGAGCTCTTAACCTAGGAGACACCCTCCTAAGTCAACTGTAAAGGACAAATGCTAACATTTCTATCTGGGAAATCATGACGTACTATATTGAGTACAAAAAATCAGTCTTCAATGAGTTAAGCAAGGCTAATTTCTCTCTTAACACTACCTCTAAAGAACTAGTAGGGATCATATTCGTTAATTCACAACATAAAATGATCAGCTTTGAAGACAATGATGTTCCATTAGACGAATCAAACCATGATAAAAACCTCTATATTTCTGTGTAAATGGAGGGAAAGATTATTCTGATAGTCTTAATAGATGATAAATATGCATTCAACATATGTCATTGGAGGACTCTTGAGAAAATAAGCATATCCCGAGACATGATCATACCATCTGACTTGTGTGTTAGAGGTTTCGATAGTTCTCGCCGTGAGATAATGGTTTTCCTCAAGAGCATCGTCCGAGTGGCCAACATACCTTTTCAAGTTGACTTTTGTGTCATCAACATGCAATCTTCCTATAACTTGATCTTAGGAAGACAATGGTTGCATCAAGCCAAAACTTTAGCCTCTACACTATACCAAAAGCTTAGGTTCATTGCCAACAACCAAGTTATGACAATCAACAATAAATTGACACTGCATCATTCATTGGGTCTATCCATATTGACACCCTTAAGGTTGTACTAAGCAGGTTCGAGAAATATCTAATCCTCTCAAAAGATATAGACTCATCCAAACATCTTGCCTTTAGTACGTTTAGCATCCCTCCATTATAATGATGTGCAAAATGGGATATTTCCCTAGCATGGATTTAGGCCCAAATGCCAACGACATGTCATCATTCCCGTAACCATGTTGTTACATCGATCACCACGATCTAGGATACGTCCCTATAGGATTTGAAGAAGCCCACAAGGAAAGGATATACAAACGACGCATAACTGTCCACCAACCTTGATTGGACAGTTCATTCGCGAGGGACAAAGAACCCTATGCCTTGTCTTCTCCGAACCCTTTACCAATCCAAGTTTATAGAGACGTTTTCTATGTCTCGAAATCTTTTCAGATTGTCCTTATATTCCTAACCCTTATGTTCATGTGATTAGGAAAAGAACATATTATTGGAACGATACCCTAGAAAATTTTGCTCGGATTCCCAAGACAGTTGATCCAGCTCAAGAATCTAACTCTCCCGATTCCCAAGAAACCGATTCCCCTTCATCCTTCGATAATGTGATCGATGACAGTAAAACTCTTTTTCCTCTCACATGTAGAGAGATGTTAAATAATGTACATTGTAAGAAATCTAAGCACAATAACCTTGTTAGATCATATTTATTACATGTAATAAACCCCTTGATCTAACACAAGAAGTAAGCTTCAAATTTATGAGTAAAATTGATCTTTCCTTTTACTCTAACTTAAACTTCAAAATAAAAAACTTCTTAGAAACCGAGGACGAGATTGTCTCCGAACGGAAAAGACAATCGAAATCAATTTAAACACGATTGAGATCGTACTGATGGACTAAACTTTAAATCCACGAGAGCGTCTTGAGTTAGTTGATCTATTGAAAACCAACAACTATAAATTTTTACCTTATAAATTTTTTACATTATAAATTTTATTTTATATTTTTTTACATTATAAATTTTACAGTATTCTCTCTTTAATATTTTACATTATATTTTTTTCTTCCAACGTGGCTTATTGATTCCATGTTGATGTCAGGTGGGGGTCGTTGTGGAGTTATTGCCCCCAACATCGCTCTCTCATTATTACTCGCATAAATATATGGTTATATTGTATTCTACTCGTTTTGAATTAGTTTATGCGGACTAATTGATATTTTTTTTATTTTTTTTATAAAATTCATCTTTCTTTAAATCCACTTATTTTTTTTATATTAATAGTGTCATATTATATGAGTTTCAATAATGAATATAGTATAAGATTGCATAAAACTTTGGGTATTTGAACCAATAAAAAATGAATTATACCAGCTATATTACAAAATTGTAAAAGTAGATGGGGAACTTGCATAAATCTGAGTATACTGTATGATATGCTTTTTCTAAATAATTATGTTACTAATGGTTTCACTAATTTATCTAATTTGAATCTATTTATATTTTTTATTTGTGCAAATCCTAGGATAATGTGAAAGTTGACAAAGATGACAAATTTGTTAAAAAAAAGAGAAATGATTAGGGGATGGAATGATTGGTTGAAAAAATAAAAAATTATCTTTTTTCTCTCGTTCATCACACTTTTTTATTTTTCAATAAATGAGGTAATGCCACGTCTTTCTCTCTCCTATTCCCTTACCCTATCACTCCTTAAAAAAATATCTCCAACAATCATTAACATATTCAAAGGATTAAAATCTAATGTCACAAATTTGATTTCATTAAAATGCCCTAATGCCTAAGTTGAAATAAGCACTAGTGGAATAATGTTATTAGCGACCTATATCAGTGACAACATTACTTTGTCGTCAATGATATTTTTTTTATCAACAACGACGACCAAAGAACCGTTGCTGATAAAAAATATCAGCAACATAAAAGTAATGTCGTCCCTGATAAAAGAGAGGCTTCAAGTTTTTTCGCAACATTTTTAGAAAGATTATCAGCGATGACATTATGATATCATTGTTGCCAATAAGTTATAATATCAGCGACGACATTGATGTCGTCGGGGTGTCGTCGCTGATATTTAGGTTATCCGCCACATTTTTGAAACGATTATCAGCGACAACGTTATGCTATTCCCGTCGCTGATAAGTTATAATACCAGTGATGGCACACGACAATGCCGTCGCTGATAGTCTGTTAAATAACCCGATTTTTCTTCTTTCTTTCTTCTCTCTTTACATTTCCCTCTACCGCCGCTCCTCTCCCTATCGCCGCTCTTCTCCACTCCGCCGCTCCTTCCACAAGTAATGAAATCGACTTCTACTCAAATTATTTTTTGTTTTGCTGTTTACTTCAAACCGTTGTTCTTTATTTTCAGTTTTACCAGTTCGAATCAACTATTCGAGATTTACTTTTTGTTGGCATTTTTCATTTGGTAAGTTTCAAAATCTGCCTAAGTTTTTGATTATTAAGGTTGCATTTTTTAGAGAAATAACTTACTTAGAACTATAGGTTAGATTTTTTTCATTGTGTTTTGGTGTTAGTTGATATGTATCATATGTATTGATTTCATTAACTGGTTAGTATGTTGATTAATTAGTTAGTATGTTGATTAATTGGTTATATGTTGATAGTTTTAACTATGTAGATTTTAATTTCATTATTTATTGTTGAAATTTTATAATTTTATTTTCTAACTGAAAACCAACCAAATTTATAGTTAAAATGCAAGTCCCCGATAAAAGTTGAATATATCTATGCCGAAATGATTCGAATTATATTCAAGGGGCTGAAATTTTCATAGACTTCGCGATTAGGTCTACTAATAGTGATTCGATTGCTTGTTTGTGTGTAAATCGAACTTATGAGAATAGAATAGTGGTCAGAGATCATCTAATTGTATTTGGGATCCATCAAATTTTTATGTTTTGATAGTTTCATGGGGAAACGAGATATTTGAATGAAAGGGACAATATTAATGTAGGTATTAATGATGAGGATGATGAATTAGATGACCTTATAAATAAAAATCAGGGTGTATAAGAGAATAACGTTAATAGTGAAATTAATAAAGAAATTGATCAAGATAATCAATTTATGGAAGATATTATTAACGATTTGTATTCAACCATTGAAGCCTCAAATAATGAACGCCCTGTTCACGATGCTAAGATATTCTAACGTTTTTTGGATGATTCAAAAATTTCCTTTTACGAAGAATCCCGAATTTCAAAACTCTCAACCTTATTTACATTACTTCATATAAAAAATATTGGTCAATGGAATAACAAGTCATTTAACTTATTGTTAAATTTGCTCAAAGATGAAATATTACTAGCTAATTCTGAGTTTGCAAGTTTATACTATGAGTGTAAGAAATTTATTGTAGACATCGGTTTAACGTATGATAAAATTGATGCTTATAAGAATGATTGTATTCTATACCATAAAGAAAATAAAGATTTGGAAGAGTATACAAATTTTGGTGTGTCTAGATGGAAGATCAACCAATCAAGTGATACGCTTCGCAAAAAGGAGAATGACAAGTTAATTCCAAATAAGGTGTTACGATATTTACCACTTACACTGAGGTTGCAAAGGTTATACATATACTCCAAAACCGCTCCTCATATGACTTGGCATAAAAATAATATTAATGTTGATGATGAAGTTATAAGGTATCCATCTAATTCAATGACATGGAGATCCTTCGATGAAAATTTTAAAGACTCCTCTCCGAGCCTCAGAATGTAAGACTTTCTCTCGCAAGTGACGGGTTCTAAACCTTTGTAAATGGAAAGACATCTTATAGAATTTGGCCTGTTATTATTATTATTATCCCTTACAATGTCCCTCCTACAATATGTATGGATAGAAGGAACTTCATTCTTTGCGTGTTATTTCTTGGGAAAAAGTCCAGGAAATTCAATTGACGTGTTTCTCCGGACATTGATTGACGAGTTAAATGAGTTATGGCATACCAGTGTGATGACTTATGAAGTGAGCCGTAATGAATATTTCAATATGCACTCATCTATGTTATGTAGAATTAATGATTTTCCGGCATATGAAAATTTATCTAGATGGAGCATGAAGAGAAAACTTGCATGTCCGTGTTCTAATAAGAATACAATTTTGTTGAGATTGGTACACTGCTAAAGAAAAAAATGAAGGATGAACTTAAAGCTCGTAACGATTTGGAATTATTAAATAATAAACAGTAATTGCATCCGTTGAGGTCTATGGTGTTCTTCAATGTCCAACACCCACATACGCACTTTCCTCGGATCAAAAGAAATAATTATGTCTATTTCTTAAAGATGTAAAATGTTTGAAGGGTTCTACTCCAATATTGGAGGATGTGTGAACGTAAATCATAATAAAATTTCTGGATTGAAGAGTCAGGATTGTCATCCTATTACAGTATTTGATTCCACTTGCCACATGTGCTTTACTTCCGAATGATGTGTACGATGCTCTAGTGCACTTGTCTAGGTTCTTCCAATTGTTGTGCCAAAATCCATAAATCAAGATGAATTGAAAGAGTTGCAGGATGATATTGTTTAGACCCTTTATAAATTGGAAAAGATATTTTCACATTCATTCTTTGATATAATGGTATATTTGCCTATACATATAGCCTTTGAGGCTTTATAAGGGGATTGTCCAGTATAGAAAGAATCACCTCTATAAAATTTCAACTTTATTTTTCTTGCAAATATCATGGCACCTAAGGGACAGGGTACACGATGAGGCCTATCAAGACAGATAAACGAACTCCAAACTCGTACATATGACGTATAATCCGATGATCCTCTGAAATTTATGGGATCACTTCTAGACATTGAGGGACTATGGTATTCAGATTCCACCATTCCCGAGGAGTACGTAGAGGCTAGTTCAGAAGAGACCAAGATAGGTAGTTAATTACAACTTATACGTGGTATTAAATAATTATATAAATTTTAATAAATGTCGTTCCACTTTTATTTTATAGGGTCTTCATCGAGGAGGAGAAGACAAGGGAAGAACAATAACACTACTTTCGGGAAACTTCCAACTGGATAGAAGATGTGGCTTGAGTTTAGAGAGGGGATGATAAACCGAATTGCGATAATGCCACCTACTTGTTGAGGCATATTGGCACCATTATCAAGGATCCCATGGTGGTGCCAAATCGTCTAGTACATTGGTCTGATATGTCACATGCCTAGTTAGACCATCTATGATAGTCCATCACTGTGAGTTTGATCATTTTTAATGTGTTATTTTATAATTTGAAGCTTTCATAATCCTAAAATTTATTGTGATTTTTTAGGATCCTTTAGAAGCCGTGCCCCATGACATTGAATCCAACAGAACTAGATCGATGGCACATGTGAAGCAAATCTGAGATAGGCGGAGATGTAAGAATCACAACGTCTACATCAAACTACATTAGGCAACGACTAGCTAATCCGATCAAACCCTCTTCCTGAATTCAACCACTCGGATTGGAATTATCTCAACCATCACTACTTCATAAATGAATGTAAGGTATAATATTCATTTTTAATTCATTATATGTTTAATCGACAATTAACTAATAAATATATTATAATTGCTAAGAAAAAGTGCAACCAATAACGACAACATAGCCAATCTCAAATACACCCATTACGTTGACATCAGGCCATTTTCACAACTGGAGCGACATATAGTATGTTTTAGACTTTAATTAAGAGTATTAAATTTTCACAATATCTAACTATCTATATTATTTTTACATGAGAGGGCTACTGAACACCTCCTTAGTTTTGCAGATCTCTTCCTAAAGACTCAAAGTAAGAGAGGGACAATCAAGGATCCGACTTCCGTGGTTTCTCTGCAAGTTCAGAAGAAAGTAGTAAGTTCTATTTTTTTCTGTTGTTTTAGTTTACATGTCTAATTTTAAAATTACTATCAGTGTTATAAATGGTTGTAGACTGTGATGCGCGAGCGACTTCAAAAAAATCATGATATGACGCCGTTCGAAGTGTTTGAGACTTCCTTTAGAGCATAGGGACACGGGAGGGTGATCATGATGAGATCCAGAGTAAAACTAACGAACTTTCAAGCGGATCAACGGAAAAGTTCTTCCTCGAGCGTCAGTAGCTATCTACGGGTATCAAAACATGAATAGACGCAACCGCTGCGCGAGGAGAATAAAACGTTGCGGGATGGGATGGAGAAGATGTGCGAGGCATTTGGACGTGCAATGGAAGAGATGCACGTACATAACAAGATGCTCTACGGGCGCAGACCACTATGATTATGTCTAGGATGCCCCCCTCCCGATCAGTAGTAGAATACATTGATTGACATTTTTGTATTTTATACGATTTTAGATTTTCGCATTAATATAAATTGATTTTTATTTACGAATGATCTTTTTGTTAATTGTAGTTGAACAAGATATGAAAAAGGTTGCTCTCGACCCAAAATGGGAAAAAAATGTTCCAAAAACAAGAACAAGGATTATCAATGACGGTGAAAGGGAATCTATTGTTGTTGATATTTTAAACTATCAGCAACGATGAATGGAGATCTACCGTCGTTGATATTGTCAACTGTTAGCGGCGAATGATGATCTACCATTATTGATAGTTAAAGATATCAACAATGGAGAATGATCCGTCGTCGCTCATATTGTTAACTATCAGCGACGACACTGAGCCATCGTTGATATTGTTAACTGTCAGCTACGCTAATGGGGATCTGTCGTCACTAAAAGTCATTGTTTTTCAGCTATGAATTGCGACAGTTATATTCGCCGTTTCTGATATTTTTTTGTAATGGCGTAATAGCTTTTAACGACGGTTTCTGTATTCGCTAATGATGCATTTCCACTAGTGAAGGTGTGAGATTTGTGTTATATATATATATATCAATAATAATGTAAAGAATCTGTCATGCATAATTCTGAAAAAAACTAAATCATAAAATTAAACATTGTAATATCTAACCAAACAAGCATGTTTCATGAAAATCAAATTATCAAGGTAAGATCTATGAATTACTATTTGTTCTAACAAGTCTTAACATTTCAAATTAAAACATAGAACTAGCATGCATACATGCATAAACAAACACAACTCTTTCACTAATCATCCCCAAACTCAATTTTTTCCTCATAAACTTGAACAACAGAAGATGCCCTCGGTAAATCCAGCAGTGCTTGCAACATGCGTCGCTTGTGCAACTCACGAACACTTGGGGGTGATTCTCGAGTTTCACATTCATCTGGCAAATCATGGTATATGACTAAATTCTCCAACACTAGTGCCTTTCTGAGTAGAAACTCTATTAGATGTATCTCCTTGTTTCGTCCCATGAACCCGTATATTTTAAGAACTTTGAGTCTGTTTTGTAGACAAAAGATGTCTTGAGTCTGATTCTCAAGATAGTTATCCTCTTCGAAGAGAAAAGCTTCCGGTTCAAATGACTCAATCGTGTCATTAACCAACCTCAACTGTATAATCATATAAATTTCAGATTGTTAGGAGTTGTAGAGTAAAATAAAAATTAAAAAGCATTCTGAATTATGATCTGCCCTTACAAAAAAGATGTCTTTAGCCTTATGATTAATCTCCAACATCAAGCTCTCAAGACAAGGACAACTCTGCAATAACATGACTATTCCAGGTAGTTCTTGTTTCACATAACCGACAGCAACCCTTAAGCTTGTCAATTTGGTGAATGACCCATGTAGTTGTTGACTTAATTCAATATCTAACGTTGGAAGAATCTTTATCAACAAAAAGAAGAAAACGTTAATAAATAAATAATCATGGTAATAGTAAAATATGAACTTAATAAACTTACCTGAACACACCAGCTACTTAAAGCTAGAGTCTTGCAATTTCTTAAATTTATCATCATCAAAGTTAGAAAGTTTCCCTGTTCCATATCTGAAAATCGTCCGTGGATGTCGATTGAGCAGTCTACCAAATTGGTAGTATTTCTTATGGTTGAACTACTGAGGTATTTTCCTATGATCAACAAGTTCGTCAATTGAGGAACAGATATGTCAATCATATAAACGTCCCACTTTTCTGTCAAACAATTGAGCAAATTCAAATGTTTGATTTTCAGATCTTTCTTACAAACGAAGAATTTATCGGTTACAGAACACCTCTCCAAGTATAAATCTTCGAGGACTGGACATTTTGAAACAAATTTTCCAATAGAACAGTCTAGAATGTCCACATCTGTCAAGTATAGCGCTTTTAAGTTCATGAAAGAGCCAAATCTAGATGCTTTAAGTTTGCAGAAGTTCAAAATGAAACTTGTAAATTTGGGCTGAAAAGGCTGATGAGGAAGTTCAAAAGTTTGTGCTGTCGTTGTGCGCCTCACTTCCAAACCTTCTAGTTCACAGTACACGTTTGGTGTTGATGAGAAGCTCAACTCGAGCATCTCTATGTCTCTTGTCATAAAAAAGTGAACCCAATTCTTAACATTTGAGGCATATATTATTCTAGGTTCATATTGAAGCGATAATCGTGCATATTTTATGAGACAACTAGAGTGATTAAATAAAACATGGTTGACAAACTCTGCAAATCTGCGTTTGAATTCATCAAGCTCATCACTTCGAAATTGGTCTTCATGTAATACGCAGCGAACTTGTCTTTTCATTTTCGAAACAATCTCATTTTCATCTAGAATAACAACTGGAGTTTCACTCAAAAGATCTTGCCATTGTTTTGAAACCATGCCCAAAATTATCCAGTACTCAAAAGGAAGAAATAAGAGTATGTGATGCAGAATTGCTCTCGGCACTTGGCTAATGTAATCAACCCTTTCTCGTGCAATCTTTTTTGATGTTGCTCCACTTTTGTCATCTTCATTGGTTGGACTTTTGTTTCTCACCATCTTGAGAAAAAACAGTGCTTCAACTGATTACAGAAATATGTAATTAAGTCAGACTTATTTATCAACATGCTCAAAGATTGTTAAAACACAATGTTTAGTAAAATTATTATTATCTAAACATAGTCATAATCTCCAAATTATGTATAATTAATATTAAAGAGATAGAGATTTGACACGTGTAATGATAATTTGTAGGATATTAGTAAATTTAGGATTATACGTTTAATTTGATAGAAGAACACAAAAATTATGAAAAAATCTTCTATCTAAAACCTTCAATAATGTACTACTTTGATCAACCAGACATGAAAATATTAGTCAATTTCTATATAAGAAAACACAAGAAAGAAATATTAGGTGGTCAGTAATACCTGATAAAAAAGATTGTATGACCTGCTGCTTCTAATGGTTTTCACAATATATTTTTCTTTTCACATATATATATATATATAAATATTTTCTTGCGTCATCTTTTATTTTCAATGTAATGTCGTCACATTATTTATGAGTTTCAATAGTGAATCTAGGATTAGATTAAAAAAATCTTCAGCAATTTTAAATTAATAAAAAATTGCCTTACGTAAGCTATTGGTCGCACATGTCTATCTTATGAGATTTAAAACGACACGTGCCCTTGCATAAACATATGTTATCTGTTATTGCGACGTTAATATTTTTTTCGGAAGAAATGTACACGATCTAAAGAGAACTAGCACACATTGTTAACTTCGGTGATATTGGTTCGAATCCAATTCGTAAGCTTAACGTAGACACTTATTTTTTACCCCTCAATTTATAATTTTAAATAATATCAAGCCAACAAATTATTTTCTGAAAATATTTATTGGCTCATTGCACGGGTTTAAAAATAAATAATTAATTTAGAAGCGGTGTCGTATCAACCGAATTCTAAAATAATTAAATTTCGGTATATTTAAATAAATAAAATATAATATTATAAATATAAATGAACAAATTAAATAAAATAAACCAAATAAATAAATTAAAAATATATATTGTTAGTATTTATTCTATTTAATTATTTTGCAGTAATTAAAAAATAATAACAACACACATATTTAACCGGTCAATTCAAACCAAGTCTAATGTGTAGTTGGGGATATGAGACCCGTTTTCTTTTTCCTTGTTCATCAACAACAAGTGAAGAATCAATTTCTTCAACTATTAGAGATCAGTTTTTTTAAGAAATCTAAAATCGCTAGTTACCACAGTTTAATAAACAGTTTGAAGCCACAGGTTCATAGGAATACAAGGAGCAAGATTTCAACGACCTCTCATCCCAAGAAGATGATGAAGTATAAAAAGGACATTCACGAAATTAAACATAAAAAGGTCAAATTGGGCCATGGGCCAAAGGAGTTAGCACTTAGGGATGATATACAAGAGTAGAGCGGGGAGGAGAAATGGGGAATCCGCCATTATCTAGGGGAGCTTAAAGGATTTTTGATTGGGTGAATAACTGCGTTTTAGGCTTGGGAAGGTGTTTTAAAATTTATCTATCATCATACTTAAGCTATTAAAAATGGTTGGTATTATTGACATCACACCTTCGTCTATAAGTATTCATCTCGATTTTACCTATTTATTTTTATGTATCATGACGACAACTTAGATGCATGCCCTAAGAATAGTTTGATACAAACATTTAGTCGCATTATTATGTGTGGGATTTATCCTTAAACACATATTCTGGGGTAAATTAAATAAACGAAGTGTAAAAGAAATATTTTGTATAAAATGGCTAAAGTTTATAATAGAGACCATCATTTGATGGTGTCAAATGTAATTTCATTCTTAACACTGAATAGGGTTTGTGTAGAGTATATATACATGAACATTCTATCACCTAATGGCCGTATCTCCGACCCATTTAATCATATATAATAACAGAATATCAACTAATATAACATAGTCTAACAGCCCTCCTCAAGTTGGAGCATGCAAATCACAGATGCCCAACTTGGATCTAAAATGGCCGAATAATTGTTTCCCAAGAGGCTTAGTGAGAATATCAGCCAATTGAGAAGTCGTGGGAACATGGGAAGCAACAATAGTCTCATCCTAGATATGATCCCGTAAGAAATGTAAATCCACTTCAATGTGCTTGCTACGCTCATGAAACACTGGATTCTGAGCCATATTAAGAGTTGATTGGCTGTCTGAGTACACATGCATACCCGATTGAGATACTCTAAGGAACACCATGACCCCTTGTAGCCACTTCAACTCACAAATCAAAGCTGCTAAAAATCGATACTCAGCCTCAGTGGAAGATAAGGCCACAGTTGGCTGTTTCTTGGACTTCCATGACACGAGAGAAGAGCCAAGAAACACCAACCACCTAGTAACCGATCTGCGAGACTTGGGACAGGATGCCCAGTCCGAATCGCACCATCTAGATAACCGAAGATCACAATCACTCCTCAAGAGTATACCATGTCCTAGGGCATTCTTCAAATATCTCACAACCAGTAATGTTGCATGATAGTGATCCTGTAATGGGTCATGCATAAACTGAGATAATATATGTATAGAGTAAGCTATATAAGGTTTTGTGAAAGACAAATATATCAATCTCCCCACCAACTGTCGATAGCTCTCCAGATCCTCCATCTGCGCACTCACTAACTCCCCCAACTTATGATTCTGCTCCATAGGAAAACCAGCAGACTTAGCTCCCAGAAAACCACACTCGAAAATAATATCTAAAACGTATTTTGGTTGACACAAAGAAATGCCCTCAACACTCCTAGAAACCTCAACTCCCAGAAAGTACTTCAGATCCCCCAAGTCCTTCATATGAAAACATGATGATAAATATTGCTTGAAGGCCTCTAACCTCTAGTGTCCCCAAATCACTCTCTGATACTATCATGTCATCCACATATATCAAGACATGTAAGACAACATCACTACTCACAAAGGAAAACAGAGAATGATCCGAACGAGACTAATTAAAACCATAAGAATGCAAGGCAGTTGTCAGTTTGGAAAACCAACAACAAGGCATCTGTTTCAGTCCATAGAGACACTTACGCAAGCGACACACTTTATTGGTATGACCGAACTCAAAACCTGGTGGTAGGCACATGTATACTTTCTCTATCAGATCACCATGGAGAAAGGCATTATACACATCCATCTGGTGCAAGTGCCAACCCTGAACAGCAGCAACTGCAAGAAAGGCCGGAATAGTACTCATTTTGACAACTGAAGCAAAGGTCTCAGAGTAGTCAATCCTCTCAAGTTGATGGTTGCCAAAGACAACCAGACGTGCCTTCAAGCGCTCAATTGACACATAAGAATTGTGCTTGATCTTGTAGACCCAGCGACTGCCCACTGCCTTCTTCCCTTGAGGTAAATCCTCCAAACTCCACGTTCCATTGTCCTCCAAGGCTCGTATCTCACTCTGCATGGCTGCGCGCCATCTAGGATCACGAGAGGCCTGTTTGAAAGATTTAGGCTCAACGCCTATAGAAATGGAAGCCAAAAAATTCCAATGATTAACATAGAATAAATCATAACTCAAATGATGTGCAAGAGGATACCGAGTACCTGAGGAAGGGTCGGAGCCAGATGAATGATGTTGAAGGGGGGGATAATATAATCAGTCAACCAAGAAGGAGTCTGATTCCTCATACTTTTGCCCAACTGTGGCTGCTTGACGCTCGACTGCGACTGTTCAACGCTAGACTCGCTCGCCTTCTGCACAACCGGCGAACCATGCTCCTCAGTAGAGCCCTGCACATTAGTCTCCTTCACTGAATCCTGTGCACCAACCTCTTCGCCCAAAGCCCTCTCTAGCTCATCATACACCATGAACTCAACTACCGAAACCTGGTTTGGTGCCTCCTCCACAACACTAATGGGAGAAATAGAGACAGGACAATCCACAAGGGCAAAAGGAAACTCATTTTCATAGAAAACAACATCACGAGACACAAAAACCTCCTTAGTTTCCCAATCCAATAACCTCCACCCCTTCATATCAAGGGGATAACCCAAAAACACATACTTACGACTACAACTAGAAAACTTGTCACGACGAGAGTGTAAATCAAAGGCATAACAGATTCAACCAAAAACACGCACGTTAGACAGAGTGGGAGAGGTATCATATAACACCTTATAAGGAGTACAAAAGCCCAAAACACAAGAAGGAGTCTTATTTATCAAGTAGCATGCAGTAAGAACACATTCCTCTCAATACTTAATAGGAATAGAACTCTGGAACATGACAGCCCGTGCAACATTCAAGATATGTCGATGTTTCCTCTCTACTCTACCATTTTGTTGAGGAGTATGCACACAAGAAGTTTGAAATAATACACCAGCCTCGGAAAAATAAGATTTCAAACAATTAAATTTTGTTACATTGTCAGTTCTTACATATCTAATATCAACTCCAAATTGTCTTTTGACCATAAAAATAAACTTTATAATGACAGTGAAAACTTTAATTTTAGTAAATAAAAGAACTACTCACACAACTCGACTAAAATCATCAACCAAAGTAAGAAAATAACGTGCTCCATTAAAGGAGGGAATAAAATAAGGACCCTAAAGGTCACAGTGTACTAAATCAAAAAATACTCCTAGACTATTTGGCCTGATGATAGATATCACAAGGGCTAACACTAGGAGAATCACGAGTAACACTAATACCAGGTAAATGTTGCAGCACACTGTTTGAAGGATGCCCCATCCTACTGTTCCAAATCCACAGACTCTCAATTGAGCACACAAAAAGTGACATCAAAACATTGCACCAGTAGTAGAGACCCCTCCTTCGTTCACCTGCTCCAATCACCTTCCTAGTACTGCGGTCTTGAAAAGTACATAAATCAGATGAGAATGAGATATCACCATGATAATCATCAATCAAATGAGTAACATAAATCAAGTTACAAGTCAAAGATGTGACAAATAAAATATTTTTTAGAGTAATCTCAGGAGATAAGTACATAGAACCCCGTATATGAGCAGTAACAATGCTACCATCGGGTAGAGAAATGGGACACTCCGTCCCCACAAAGCAATCAACTAAAAATTCTTGGACCCTAGTGGCATGTAAGGTAACCCCTAAATCAATAATCCAAGATAAATGATACTTACCACTCAAACGATCAGTGCAAGAACAATCGTTACCAGCTAGGTGAAGGAGATTCTACCACTAAGTGGGAGTCAAACCAGGAATAGGGAATGAACCATGTTGGGGTGAAGGGGGCTGTGCCACCAAACCCTGCACACCAGCTGAACCCGCATCAAAGCCTCTAACGAAACTCGGAACTACGGTAGCAGCCTACGCACCTCCAACTGTCGCGCCTTTGCGCCTGAGATCACCACCTCACCCTTTATGTTGTCGCTCAAGAAACCTCTCCGGAAACGCATGCTTATCAAAACAGTTAGCAACATCATGTCACGGTTTCTTATAGTGAGAACACACAAACTTTGATTTATCAACCACATTAGAAGGGCGAGAAGATAAAGTAAAGAGTTCATGCGAGACGACCTTCTGATCAGCATTACGGGCATCCTCAGCTTCACAAAGCGTTTGATAAGCACTATTCAACGTGGGTGGGGGTTTCTACGCCAATATAGCAGAATACTTAGAGCTCAAGCCCCCCAAAAACTGATGATAATGCTCTGTATCACATAAACTCTACAATTGTGTCGGGGGCCTGCCACACTCACATATCGGAAGAGGAAATAAGAAAGCTTGTCCACCCATATGCGTTGTAATGCCCCAAAGTAAGAACAGATGGACATCGTCGCGGACTAGTTACAAGAAGACAATTTACGAAGAAAAGAGTTCTGACGGGTTCCATTTGAAACAGCATAATGCTCCTCAAGAAGATTCTATAAAGGGCCCACCTCATTAAAGTAAGGAATCTCACCACGCAACTTTGGATCAATGGTGTTTAATACCCATTGAACTAATATTGCCTGAACAACATGTCAATCCTCCAATCGTGCCAAATCACCCTCTGGTTTCACCACTGTACCATTTAAATAACCCATCTTACGACGAGCCACCAAAGATAAACGAAACGATTTTGACCACTCAACATAATTATTATCTTTCAAAATAACAAGAGTAATAACAACACCGGGAAAATCAGTACTACTAAAAAAATGGGTCCTTCGGAGGCTGGCTTCCACCAGCCGTGCCTGTACGAACCGAACCAGCAGCTCCACCGAACGCCTCTTGCTGCAGCAACGTCGCAAGCTACTGAGCGAAACTCGTCTCCGCGGCCGGGCCGCCAGAAGACTGCAACTCCACGTCGAAGACGCCGGAAATATCATCACCGTTTGACATATCGGCGTTGATTAGACAAAATATTGGGTAGGGTTTAATATTTAGATAAGCTTTAATACCATGTCAAATGTAATTTCATTCTTAACCCTAAATAGGGTTTGTGTAGAGTATATATACACATGAACATTCTATAACCTAATGGACTGTATCTCCGGCCCATTTAATAATATATAATAATAGAATATCAACTAATATAAGATAGTCTAACAGATGGGCACAAGAGACATATCACTGTTGTCATTTCTCACGTGTAATCATAAACCGAAGCTTGATTGGAATCACTTTTATTCGCGTTTGAGAATACAAAATATTTTATTTCTAAAGTTCTTAAATAGAAATTGGGTGACGACTCTAAAAAGTCAAAACTAATATAATCGATATCATTAAATTATATTTCAGTTCCTCACCTCATTTTAGACGAGACAACTTTTGATAAAGTTCTCTTTTCATTTTACGAGGTTCAAGAGGAAAGTAAGTCACGAGATTTAATGAAATCGACATTAAGTTAAAATCTAATTTAACATATCATTTTGGTTTGTCATCCCACTTAGAATCGAGAGGAAGGTAAAAACTATCAAGTCGAAAAAACATTTTAAGATGTCGACCGTTTTTAGATGTTACACTTACCTTTCTCTTGAATATCGAAAATAGTGAGATGAGAAACCAAAAATGATAAAGCTCGATAGTGTGTTTTCTTTTTCTTTCATTCTTTAAAAACTTATAATTTTTTTAGAGTCATTACTTAATTTTCCAAAATCGAAACCGAGAATGATAAAGTAACGTCATTAAAATACGCAAGTAAAAAAATATGGTTTCATTGGTTCGGTGTTTAATGACTTGGGAAAAGACAAAATATTATATTTCTTGGGCCCATATTTTGATGATATACTATTAATTCTCGGTTATTTTATTAAAAATAATACATTTACATTTGATTATGAATTCAAACTTAATATGCTTCTATAAATAATTCTAGTCTTATGTGTCTTAGTTATACATTATTCTGTTGATAGTAATGAGTCTATGTTATAGTCATGTTGCATCAAAATTCAATATATAAGAAAAAGGTACAAACATGATAGCAAAACAATCCCAAAATAAATATCTGAAATTGAAAGACACAAAATTTTAAGTTTTTGACTTTAATTTGAGTTAATTTTATAGATTGTTAGAAAAGTTAAGTAAGTATTGTTAGAAAAATTAAGTAGGTTAATTTTAACCGGCCAGAGAACTTAATAAATCTAAATCTTCATGTGCAGGTACAGATCAAGCCGCATAAACCGGCTGGAGAACATACCAAAGTAATCAGGTCCAAATGATCAAGACATGATCAAGAGGAACCGGTTACAATACTCTAACCGGACTGACTAGCAATTATCTCTCAATTCCAGCCGGCTCATACATTACGTAAAGTTCAACCGGAAGCTTTGAAATAAGATGACGCAATATGACGAGATAGAGATTTCTCGGAAATATGCAAGAAGATAAGATCCAGACCAGAAGCATGCCATAAAAACAATGATGATTTGATTATCCAAGATCCGAAGCAAGATCTGAATCAGGCAGCCGGAACGTGCATGCTTGTCATATGTCCAAAACTGCAAGCCACTCACGTCATCAAAACCTGACCGGTGCACATATCGTTGCCAAGTGTTAGAAAGGTGAAACGTGCATGCAACATCTCTGAACCGGTGTGGCCTCAGAATGACCAATCCTACGGAGAGAGAAAAAGATAACCGTTAGGATATTTCTCACCATAAAAGGAAGACGAAGGCTCTTCATTAAACACGGTTCCACAATATACAAGAGAGAGAATTGAACATACAATAGTAAAAGGAAATCTCATGCGCGATCCCAAATAGTAGTTTCAATTCTTAAAAGCATTATTGTTGTATTAAGTTATTGTATTACATCAGAGTGAAGTGGTGTAATCGGAGAGTAGCGATTAAGACTCGTTCGACATTGTGTGAGTGTTGTAACATTCAAAGTTAGTGGAAATCCTTCTCATCATCTGAGAAGAAGGGGTGACATAGGAGAGTTTGCTCCGAACATCCATAAAAATCTTGTCTCGTGTCATTTTCTTTATTTCTTGCTTATAGTTTCTAAACAGAACTGTCATTCCCCTCAAACCAAACCGAAACATAATCTGACTTCTTAACCAAACCGGTCTATCCATCCTCTCTAACCGATCCCTTATAAACATCATCCAAATCTTGTGTGTTGCTTGTCAAGCTGAAATAGACATTTCCGCCCTTGAACCCGGTTCAAGAGTCTGTGACAGCTTATGCGGTGTTAAGAAACGGTTTTAGTCTTTAACCGGAATATCACCAATTAGAGCGTGCATTGTGTTGTAAGCGGTTACCCTTCCAAACCGGAACCCCGGTCCTCCAAGGGCGATCTCGATCCTAACATAGATGTTCTTTGAACTTGATTCTAGTCATTTTAAATGCCGAACTAGAAAAATGATTGTACACATTTAATTCGTCCCCTCACGAAATTCTCCTTTTTCCTAACAACGCCCCATAAAATATATTTCTATACACGTGATTTTCTCTTATCCTATGCATCAACCAATTTTAGGAGTCCACCTAACGTCTTTTATTTTAGGGCATGAAAGATCTAATCCTAAGAATGATTTATCCAGTTGAATGCTTCGTCTTTAAGCGTTTTGTGCAATCCAAAGTTGGGTCGGTCTCATGCCTTACCTATCCTTTCGAGTGCTTCGCCCATGGAGGGGACACATCGAAGTACTTAAATAGTAAACACAACATTTGCACTTTTAGAAAAAGTTTATTCTATAAAATTTATGCTATAGAATCTCGTAACTTATCTTCCTCTCGAATCTCATGAATAGTAGATAGGAGTTATCCTATCCGTTTGAGATAAGGAACTAAAGTGAAGTTTTATATCATAGATATTTTCATCCTTAGCCCGTACAGGTTCCAGATTAGTACGTGTTCAAAACGTAATAATTTGGTTGACTTTAAGAATCTCCACTTTAGTTTACTTACAAAGAAACTAAAGAAATAAAGTAGAGAATTTAGGGAAAAGGGTCGAAGCAACTATCTCCTATATGCCTATCTTGTGGGATAGTCTCTACTCCTATGTAGTTTGTGAATGTACATTTCACAATTACATTCTGAGTTCAGAATTCATTTGTTTTTGTGTGCCCTAACCTTGTCTCTAATTTAGAAGGTGTAATCATAACTCTCGATTAGATCCCAATGAAGGTTAGCATTAAGTCATTAAAATCCTTAAATGACCATTTATCGTGTCATAAGTATATTTAATGTGATATCCTATGCTTAGTCCAAATGTGATTTTGAACTCTCGTTAGATATTCTTAGACTTAAAGAAAATGAAATGGATCCTCGAATACGCTCATTAGGCACACATATGAATCACAATGTAAATTCTCGCATTTGCTAATTTGTTTGAATGTTTGCTTATTGATAGACTATGAATCATTGCACATGAAGGACTTTTCCAATTCATGAGAATGTGGATTAAAGAAAAACGAAAAGGGGGAATCGAAGCCCAAAGTATACCTAATTTGAGAATTTTCCCAAAAGAGTTAGAAAATCTCGTGAGTTCTTGTGCATGTCTAACATATTTTTAAAAGCACTTTGCTCTCGATTACGGAACTTTTTAGGGCTTACGAGACACCCGATATGACTTTGATAAAACAAGCTTTTTTCTGAATGTGTTTTGAAAATTTTGAAACTTTTCAGGGAGGTCAAACATATTTGTATGAACCTACTGCGAAAATTTCATAATTTTGCAGGCTATAGAGCTCCTGAAATAAGCGTTCCAAAATAAGCCGTTTTACAAACGGGCCCCAAAAATTATATAATAATATTAGTTTTGTTTGAAGGTCATTCCTAAATCTTTAGAATTTTTATTAAATTATTTGAAAGCTCTAATATAAAGAACAATGTTGTTTGGCATAAGAGGAATCCAAATAAGCCCTAAAGGTTTTCCCCAATAGTTGAAAATTGAAACTTTAAATCCAAAATTGGATGAATATAAAGTTGGAAGGCCAAATTGAACGTTCAAAAAAGTCAAGGAGTCAAATGAATTAAAATTCTCAGAAAATAATTCAATTTTGGAAGTTATGATTAAAATTGCACAAGGCTGAATGTCCAAGGGCCTAGATAATTTTGAATTAAGAATTAATTCCAGATTTAAACTTCCCAGACAATTTTAAACATTTAAGAAGTCCATGGGTTAAACTGAATGCACCCTGGAACTTCAAGAATTCAGAAATTATGAAAAGTTGAAACAACGCTCGCCATCTTCCTCTGTTTGTCGTTCGCTCCATCCCGATGCCACCGATGCTCTAAAACTTCTCCATAGTAGACGAAGACGACCACACACGCCTTAGAGTCACCTATAATCTTGTCGCCTTGTCATTTGTATGAAGCTTTCTGGATTCCACCGGAAGAATAGAGGCGTTCTCTATTCTTCTCGATTGGACATCATCACCTCTAATAACGCTTTTCTCTGGCTTCGTCGCCGTTTTGAATGACCGAGATTCGACGCGATAGAGGCTCGCCAAAGCGTAGGTAACCTCTAAAGATTTCTTTGAGACAAGAGAATGAAGAAATAATAGGACACAAAGAGAGTTCCTCTTCAGATCTATAAAAACAGACAATAGTTAACGTCTATATAATTTTTTCAGATAGCGCGACGACCTCACGAATAGCACAGAAGAAATCCTCCTCTCCTAGAGTTTCAATTGCACCAATGTGGCGCCTAAGAATTGCTCGGGAACATCATCAAAGAATTGGCCGCCAGTTTTTCGTGACCAATCTATAATGTTCCTAACAAATATAATTTTTAGAATCGAGGATAACCATAACCAAGTCTGTTGGGTCAAATTATTTTGACTAAGGGTCAAAGTACTTTGATTAATGGAATTTTGATGATGAGTTGGTATAAAACTTAAACTAAGCCATCTAATTGTTTTTGGTGCAAGTGTATCGAAAACATGCTATATTAGATTAAATCTGAATGAGGTTCATTAGACTTATTGGCTATTAGACGCATTGAGTTAGACGTGCAGTCTAACAGATACGTATTTAGACGTGTAGTCTAACAGACGTAGTTAGACGTGCAGTATAACAGATACGTAGTTAGATGTGTAGTCTAACAGACGTAGTTAGACGTGCAATCTAACAGATACGTAGTTAGACGTGTAGTCTAACAGACGTAGTTAGACATGTAGTCTAACAAACGTAGTTAGACATGTAGTCAAACAGATACGTAGTTAGACGTGCTGTCTAACAGATACGTAGTTAGACGTGTAGTCTAACAGACGTAGTTAGATGTGCAGTCTAACGGATACGTAGTTAGACGTAACAGATACGTAGTTACACGTGTAGTCTAACCGACCTAGTTAGACGTACAGTCTAACAAACGTAGTTAGACGTGTAGTCTAATAGATATGTAGTTAGATGTGCAGTCTAATAGATGTAGTTAGACGTGTAGTTTAACAGATACATAGTTAGACGTTCAATCTAACAGATACATAGTTAAACGTGCAGTCTAACTCCTTCAAATTAGTTTGAAGGGAAGCGTAGTTAGACGTGAAGTCTAACTCCTTCAGATTAGTCTGAAGGGAACAGTAATTAAACGTGTCGTCTAATCCCATTAGACCAGGTGGTCTAATGGATCCTGGTATTAGACGTGGACGTCTAATTTTATTAGACTTGTTAGTCTAAGTGAAAAACATTTAATGCCATGCTTAAGCAGTTGCTTGAAGCTAACATCCGTCTACCCATGATCAACTAGCTGTATGCTACTCCTGCTCTACTTTTCAGTGCAGATCAGTACGATAGCCAGTTGTAACCAATTAACTAATGCCACATAAGCAAATATTCTTCTCACTACTTGTTTCCTGCAAGAATATCCAAAAAGAATATTTGGCGCACTACCAGATTAGTACGGCCACGATCCTGGTGCTCAGAGTCTGTTGTACAACGGAAGAATAATCACTGACACTAAGAACAATCAAACGAACTATTGAACTTACTCACGAAGTGCTTTCTTGCTTTACTGTGTGTATATCAAAAGAGAGATATAATCAAAGTATTGTTTAGTTGAGTGATATTCATCAATATATTGTAAGTTGAACAAAGTCTGTTCTGTTCAACAGTGAGCTAGTCGTGCAACGGTATTTGATTCTAAGAAACGTATAGTGAATCCTTCCGGTAGTTATAAGAAGGGGTGACATAGGATAGTTTTGCTCTGAACATCCATAAACAACTCTTTGTGTGATTTAGATTCTGTCATCTTCTCATTCTTTGGTTCTTAACTTCAAACTTGAGCAAACGTTTCTGCACTTGAATCGTTCAAGAGTTTGTAAGGGTTTGTGAAGAATATAAAGTGATTTAAATCCCTAACATGATTTCTATCAAGTCGTTTATCCGAAGCCGTCATCAATAGCCAGACCCCCGTCTCTATCAATTACGCCAATCCTTTCAATTGGTATCAGATCCCTGTTTCTATTCTCAAGCTTTTACTAAGAATGTCAATCATAACCAAAGATTCTAGTGCTACTGCAATCCCCCACATTCTTAAGAGAAAACTATATCGTGTGGAAGAAGAGAGTTCGTGCTCATCTTTTCTTCTCTTCATGACGATATGTGGAGTGTTATCACAGATGGTCCTATCAAGATCGATAAGGAGAAATCTGAATGGACCAGTGAAGACAAGAGGAAGAACAATGTCAACAACATGGCTTTAGATGTCTTGTACAGATCTCTTGATGACAGTATGTTCAACTACATCATCGAGTGTGATACTGCCAAGGAGATCTAGGACAGACTTACCCAACTGTGTGAGGCAATGAGCAAATAAAAGAAAATAAGATTATGATTGCTACTCAACAGTTTGACAGTTTTAAAATATGTTCCGGAGAAACGATGAACGAGTTTGAAACAAGGTTCAGCCAAGTTATCTCCACTCTATCTATTCTCGGCAAGACCTATAACAACAAGGAGATTGCTATCAAGGTCATGCGTTCTCTTCCAAGGGAATGGGATATAAAGACGATGGCCATGAGGGAATCCATAGACCTCAACAAAATCTCTCTCTTTCATTTGTTTGCTGATCTTAAAGCCTATGAGTTCGAGTTCAACTCAGAGATCGAAGAAGATCAATCCACATCCATTATCATTTCCAAAGCATTGGTGACCGCTGAAGAGCCTCCTACCGCTCCTGATGTGCAGACTGCAGCTCAACAACTTAGCAGTGATGCTATGTCTCTCTTTGTGAAGAAGTTTGGTGACTTCATGAAGAAGAGCAACTCTAACTCAAGCTCTTCAAATTCTAATGATGATAAGAAATCCAAAGCTAATGTTAAGTGTTATAACAGTGGCATTTTATGTCATTACCAATCAGAATGTCAGAAGCCTAAGCGTGAAGAGAAAAAAAAAATGACAATGAAAAGGAGTTGAATGCTCTTATGGCAGGGGACGGGAAGAGTAGACGAAACCATCTTGATTCTTACTTCACATCCAGCGATAGTGATGAAGAAGATATGGTTTGCTTCATGGCAAGACAAGAATAAGAAGATACCCAAGAAACTAAGGTAATATACTTCTCCTCTAAAAAGTTTTCAAGGGAACAACTAGTAGCTGCACTAGATGACATGGTCATAGAGTACAGAAAGCTAGTAGAATCCCTAAATGAAACAAAATCTTAATCTAAGGTGTCTCAACCGATTTTATCTCAAACTCAAGAACCAAATGTTTTTGAAAAGAACGTAATAGAGATCTCATCCGAAAATGAGATGCTCAAAGAACAAATTCAAACTCTTTCTTCTAAAAACTAAAGGTTAATCTATGTTGTTAGTGCTTGGACGAGGTCTGGTGAATTTGTCAAATATCAGATTAGTCTGTTGAAACTTGCTAGATCTAGATCCGGTTTAGGATTTGATGGCAATGACTCAAACCAGTCATGCAAAAAGTCAAACTCAGCAACTGACAAGCTTAAGCCAATGAGTTTTGTCAAAGGGAGTGTGACTGATACTGAATCTGATCCGATTCATGAAGAGGTAGCTTTGAAGAATGAAATTACTTATGTTCCGCCGACTATTAGCTGGCTGAAAAATAAGTTAGATGCAGCCAAAAAGTCTAGAAATCTAAAACCTGACTCAAAGTCAAGGAGTTTTAAAAGAAAATCATCTTTAAAAGCTAAAGGATCAGTGGCTAGCAGGAAGGCGTCTTCTAAGCCAAAATCATACGCATTAATCACAACACAAAATGGGAAATCCATCAGAATCACTTAAATATAGATTCCTAAGGGATTGATTGATCGAGGACCCAATTGAATGTGGGTACCAAAGTTTGTAAATATTTTCTTGTGTAGGTGATATAGGAGAGCTGCAGGAAGGAAGCATGGAGCATACTCTTCTGAGTATACATTTTAGGAGATCAACAATGGCATTGCCATTCCAAAGGACTAAGTGTTTTTATGTTTTAAAAAAATATTTTTTTGGTCTTAAGGATCTCAAAACATTTGTTTATTCATTTTGTTCTTGCACAAAGTGAGAGGGAAATTTATTATGAAAATAAAGATACACGTAGACAAAATACCTTAATTGGTCTATTATACGAGGTCGTCTAAGAGAAATAGCATGTACTTAGATGTATTTTTACTTACACTCTATGCATCTAAGTCTATGTGTCTTGGTTAATAACCTGCGCGGTTAGACGTATACGTTAGACGTTTTTATGACAAGAGCAAGTGGATGCTCACGTCTAACCAAACACACGTCTAATACGTGTTGTTCATGCGTAATTAGACGCCGACGTCTAATAGACGTTAGACACGTAATTAGATGCTTGCGTCTAATAGACCCATGCGTCTAATAGACGATTAGTTTTCATAGATTGGTGTAGTAAGAAAAACGTCTAATTACGTGTGTATTAGACTGATCAAGGACAGTTGTCTCATGTGCTGTGATGTTTAAATTTTTCTCGCTCAAACATAAACATAGTCATCTCCGAATAACATGAAGACACGTGTCTTTCAAGTTAAGAAAAAATGACTAATATACCCTTAGAATAATGATGACTTCTTGGAAAGGACGTCTAATTTTAATGAATAGGTCATACCCCTAGGAAATATGACGGTTATCCTATGCGACTCTTGGGAGTCTATATAAGGACATTCTGCATGAGATTAAAAAAGTTTTTTCTCTCTCAAAATCTCTTAAGAACCTTAGATTTGTTCGATTTTCTCTCTAAGAAACCCTTGTTCATCTTGTGTCTGTTCGTATTCTTTCAAAATGGGCAACAAGAGAATCACACTTGGTCATTATACTCTATAGGTCAATTTCCCTTCCGTCTATACGTTCGATCAGCAAGATGTGATCGATATGTTCCGATCCCTTGAATATTCCGGTCTTAGAAAGTACCTCGTAGGGCCGTTCATATTCCACGAAAAAGAAGACATGGAATTTTTCAAATCTACGACGATGATCGGTTATTCCATTACTACAATGGTGAATGATACTAAAATATCTTTCAACGAAGCATCCTATGCGGAGTTCTTCGAACTTCCATCAGAGGGGCACACATTCAGCCTTTCTATGCCATCTGAAGTCACGACAGAAATGAAGACGGTTTTCTCATCCGACGGTTTGGAGATTCGGTTAAATGGGAGTAAGAAAGCTCTCAAACCCCACTTTATTTTTCTGAATGATGTGGTTTCTAAAGCGCTTCAAGGGAAGGCAGACTCTTTCCATCTCTATAGTCAAGACCGTTTTGACTATATGACGGCTATTTCTAAAGGGATTCAGGTCAACTGGTCCTCCACCTTGTTCATAAACTTGTGCGCAACGATTAATCAAGAGAACAAGGAACGTGTGAGTTTTGCTGCTCAACATAGTCGTCTGCTAGAATATTTGGGGGTCCCCATGGGGGATTCTGAGCCAATCAACTCTACCCGAGTGTATAATGTGTTCACTGTTGCCAACACCCTTGTCCGAATGAAGAACAACAAGGAATCGTTGTTTGGAGCATCAAGCCAATAGACAGGAAGAAAGTCTGTTACTCGTTCCAAGCAACCAACGACTTCTATTCTGTCGACATGAGCTAAGAGAACGAGAACAATCAATGAATCAGAGGTTAGTTCCACTAGTATGAAAAGCTCTTCGAAGAAGGACTCTAGAATAGTCGATTCCCGAGTTAAGCAAGGTCCAGTCCAACTTGCTTCTATTCCAATGTCTCCCTTGTCTCCAGCTGTGAGTCAGTTAAGAAAACATGCTAAGTCATCAGCTTCAAGAGGAGATAAATCAAAGGCGCCCAGGGCGTCTAAGTCTGTGAAAGTATCGTCTAAGGTAACCCCATCTCAATCTCAGGCCAAAGTGCCTAAATTTAATCTTCTTGTGGTGGAATAAGATAAATCTGTTTCTATTCCTATTGTGGAATCTGTTGTCGGGCCAACTTTTGAGCCAATTGGTCCAAACATTGATAATCTTGACAGGACTTCATCTCCTGTCCGTGAACCCGAGTTTGTAGCAGCTGAAGCTACAGTTTCTTTTCAACCAGAGCAAGGTGCAGTTCTTACCCTTTCTTCTGGTGATGCATCTGAAAATGCCCTTTCTATACCAGTCGAAGAGCCCCCTATTTCCAATCTTGTTCCAATAGAGTCCGTAGTGACTAGAAAGCTTGTTCAGTTAGAACCCACGCCAGGACTCTTTGCTAGACCCCTTTCTGCTCATGAGTTAATGTGTTCCACAAGAAAGGCTGTTGGAATCACGTTTGGGGAACCAAGGCCTAATCCAAAGACTGTTGAGGTTATTGGAAAAGGGAAGGATGTTGCAACCAACTCTAATGAGGAGGTTTTGTGAAGCAACCTGCATTGTCAATCTTATGATGGATCAGGCCAATATAAATGTTGCTGAAAAGATCAAGATCTTTGATACTTGAGTCTTGAACAGAATATCTATTAAGTATGATGAGATCATCAAGGGTAAAGGCAGAAGCAGTCAATGGTTGAAGCTAGTCAACACTGAAAAGAGAGTTCTGAAATGGGCTAAGACATCGGAAGTTTATGAAGCTCTTAAGAGAAAAGATCTAGTTGAAGCAAATTTGAGAGGAAGAGCTCTCTTTCTGATTCTTCAAGCAGAAGAGCTAATTTCAATCATCTTGAGAGGAATGCTCTGAAAAGACTAGACGAGATTATGCAAGATTACATTTCTACCGTTGTTAGGTACATCCATGGAGCAAATTGCTCCGGGGTTAGTCCATTTGGAAGTTCCTTAGATGAAGATGAACTTATGGATTTATCTGATGATCATAATGTTGCTGAAGATGAGCAAGCTGCTGCTCTTCTTATAGAATTGGGAAGTTTTTCAGCTGAAGAAAAATGTCTAATGGCTCAACCCAGAATTGAGCAAATCGTGGAACCCGTTCAATCCAATCCCATTATCGAAGAAGAATAAGTTTTTAAGGAACCCGTTCAAGCTCTTGTTACCCAAGAAAAGGAAGTGTTGGAGTCCCATGTTCTTGAAGTAGAGGCGTCTCCAAAAAAGGAGGCTGAAGTAAGTCAGCCTAATGAAGCTAGATCTGAGAGGGAACCCTCAAAAGACAAGGAATCAGAGAAGAGTTCCTCATCTGAGGGGGAACAAGCTAAAATTATGAATCATCAGAAGGGCTTCCGTTGTCTCAATGTTTCATTCTAGGATCACCCAAGCCTCGACCGTTTCCTGATATCAATGATGCGAATATTCATGATGATGTTCTCAATTTTCCTCATCATTCAGATGGGTCGCCCAGTCCGGTTCACAAGGTACGTGAAGATTTTGTTAATGATGAAGAAGAAGGAAAGTCTGAAAGTGATTTAAAGAAGGATGAACCCGAGCAGTTCATGCAAGTTCACACCCATATCAGTCCCATGCAGACCGCTCCAGCAGATTCTCAAAAGATTTTATCTAATGAAGGATCATCTACTGGTGGTACGAAGCTTATGAAGTCTATGACATCATTGATGACAACTCTTCAGAAGAATATGGCTGTAATGGAATCGAATATGGAAAAGATTATGAAGACTCAGAAAGCAAACAAGAAGGAATTTTTCGATCTTCTTAAAACCCATAATGAGATGGAGTAGACACTAAAGAGGAATGCGTACGATATTCATACCCTCAACAAGACATACACCAAATTTGAAAAGAACTTCTTTAGACGACAAAGCGTTGATCGACTGTGAAAGGGAAAATGTCGTTGAACTCCATAATGAAGTTATGGATGGAATTAGCTTGCTTCGAAATCAAATGGTGGAAATTCAAGGCAATATGAGCAGAGCTAATGCTGAGCGGTTAGAACAGGTTGATTCCTTTGCAAAGAAGATTCAGGCTGAAGAAGATGCTAATGTTGCTGCCGAGAAAGAGAAGAATCTCATTACTCAAGGCGTTGACAATAGCGGCAGGAGAGGTGGTGGTGTTTCAACAGGCACCAGATCAAAGCGAAAGCCAACCGGTAATGATAACGATAGGCCAATCAAAAGAGGCGGAGGTCGCATCGGTGATCATAGTGGTAGAAGTAGTGAAGGTGATCGTGGTGGTAGAAGCAGTGGATGTGATCGTGGTGGTAGAAGTGGTGGAAGTGATCGTGGTGGTCGTTCTCTCCCTCCTATCGAAACCTTCTGACTGGTGAAGAATTCAACTGTCAATGATCTCACTACCAAATCGACCCACTCGTGAAAAGGGAAAATCAATAATCTCTTTTCTCCTAAACTATCTTCTGTTAGTTAGTTTGTGAACTTGGTTCTTTAAACTTGGTTTCTGAATATTGGTTTTTGGAACTTATTTCTGTAAGACTGGTGAACAAGTTTGACTCTTTCTTATATTGGATGGATGTTTATCTCTTAAATTGTGTAAAGTTTTAACATCATCATCAAAAAGGGGGAAATTGTTGGGTCAAATTATTTTGACTAAGGGTCAAAGTACTTTGACCAATGGAATTTTGATGATGAGGTGGTATAAAACTTAAACTAAGTCGTCTAATTATTTTTGCTGTAGGTGTATCGAAAATATGCTATATTAGATTAAGTCTGAATGAGGTTCATTAGACTTATTGTCTATTAGACGCATTGAGTTAGACGTGTAGTCTAACAGATACGTAGTTAGACATGTAGTCTAACAGACGTAGTTAGACGTGCAGTCTAACAAATACGTAGCTAGACGTGCAGTCTAACAGACATAGTTAGATGTGCAGTCTAACGGATACGTAGTTAGACATGCAGTCTAATAGACGTAGTTAAACGTGCAGTCTAACAGACTTAATTAGACGTGCAGTTTAACGGATACGTAGTTAGACGTGTATTCTAACAGATACGTAGTTAGACGTGCAGTCTAACAGACGTAGTTAGACGTGCAGTCTAACGGATATGTAGTTAAACGTGCAGTCTAACAGATATGTAGTTAGACGTGGAGTCTAACAGATACGTTGTTAGACGTGCAGTCTAACAGACGTAGTTAGACGTGCAGTTTAACAAACGTAGTTAGACGTGCAGTCTAACGGATACGTAGTTAGACGTGCAGTCTAACAAACGTAGTTAGACGTGTAGTCTAACGGATACGTAGTTAGACGTGTAGTCTAACAGATACTTAGTTAGACGTTCAGTCTAACTCCTTCAGATTAGTTTGAAGGGAAGCGTAGTTAGATGTGCCGTCTAATTGATATAAAAGTTAGACGTGCAGTCTAACTCCTTCAGATTAGTTTGAAGGGAACCGTAATTAGACGTGTCGTCTAATCCCATTAGACTAGGTGGTCTAATGGATCCTGCTATTAGACGTGGGTGTCTAATTTCATTAGACTTGTCAGTCTAAGTGAAAATGTCTAATGCCATGCTTAAGTAGTTGCTTGAAGCTAGCATCCATCTACCCACGATCAACTAACTGTATGCTATTCCTGCTCCACTTTTCAGTGCAGATCAGTACGACAGCCAGTTGCAACCAATTAACTAATTTCACGTAAGCAAATATTCTTCCCACTACTTGTTTCTTGCAGGAATATCCTAGAAGAATATTTGGTGCACTACCAGATTGGTACGGCCACGATCTTGGTGCTTAGAGTCTGATGTACCCGTGTACTATGGTGGTGTTCCAATGGAAGTTCTCCACGTGTCATTATAGAAGATTTGACCGTTGGTGTCCGCTCTTTATTTAAAGATCTTCAAGGACAACGGAAGAATAATCGTTGACACTAAGAACAATCAATCGATATTCATCAATATATTGTAAGTTGAACAGAGTCTGTTCTGTTTAACAGTGAGCTACCTGTGCAACTGTATTTGATTATAAGAAACGTATAGTGAATCCTTTTGATGGTTGAAAGAATGGGTGACATAGGAGAGTTTTGCTCCGAACATCCATAAACAACTCTTTGTGTCATTACATTCTGTCATCTTCTCATTCTTTGGTACTTAGTTTCAAACTTGAGCAAACGTTTCTGCACTTGAATCGTTCAAGAGTTTGTAAGGGTTTGTGAAGAATAGAAAGTGATTTAAATCCCTAAAATGATTTCTATCAAATCATTTATCCGAAGCCATCATCAATAATCAGACCCCGTCTCTATCGATTACGCCGATCCTTTCAAATTCTCTTCCTAGAACTAGACTTGACTATCCTAGGACACTATTAGATAATGTTAACCAAAAAACATACAAGCATTCAAACAACAATTCATCAATTAAATAAAACAGAAATTTAATAAAATCTAATTGTTAGATCATCATAACGTCGACATTGGTGTTCTGAACCGATGTCCTACATGAATTACAACATCAATGTGCTAAGAGAGACATATTTGCAGCAAATGAAACAAAGAAGAACTAAATTAAAGATTAAATCGCTAGAATATTAAAAGTTCACCGAAATCACCATCCAATTGTTCTTAAATTGCTTGATTTCTCTCCAAACCTCTCATAACTCTCTTTCCCATAATGAGGGAAATTCTTTAAATATCCTTAGGGCAAGGGTAACTTAGGAATTAAATTTTAGGGAAATCGATAACTACTTCATCAAGTTCAATAAACCTAAAATTCTTCTTACCAATTCCTAGGCTTATTTTTCCTTGTAGGTAATCGATCAAGCTACACCTTAAGCCCTTGTTCCGGTCAAATGATTAAGTGTAGACCGAGTCACAAAATTTTGAAGTTATGTCTTTTCTAGTTTCGCTTTTTTGCCAATTTGTATCAACCGAGTCTTCAAATGACCATGACTTTTGATTCAGACCACCATTGAGGCTGAGCCAATATGCATTGTAAAGGTGAGATTGTTAGCTCCACTTTGGTATTGAAAGAAATCTTTAAAATTGACCCCATATTCATGCAATTCTCGAAGGAACATTGGGGTTCTCGAAGTGGATAGTTTGGCTTACGGTTGACCTCGTGTGGGTTGTAGGATAAACCATGAGTTCTACATGGTATAAAATGAATGATAACTGAAAGTTCCTTCCAATGGTATCTTGTTTGCTAAAAATGGTTGACCAAGCAAAATATATGAATCTTCAAAGTCACTTCATGCTCTAGTTCGCTCTTGAAATGAAGTAGGTGAGCTTGCATCGGATTGTCGATCTAAGTTGACTATCTTAGACATTGAATGGAGGCATGATACCTATTCAATTCGAACGGTCTACGTCTTTGCTTTCCAACCATAGGTCACAATTCAAAAATTAAGCACTATATCATTAGTTATGAATTCAACATCGATGACATGTCTAGTTTGATCATGTCTTGGCCGCATCATCTTTTAGCGCCAATTTGAATGGGTTAAGAGCATCGAAGTTAATAAAAACTAGTTCCATTAGTTATAGAGCACTATGTTATATTTTTAAGTTGAAGATCCTCCAGAATTTCTTTAGCGGAAAAACAACTCAAACCCCATGGTTTTGAACATTTTTTCAAATGAACCGCGTGTGGTGTCAACATGATCTCAACACGCATGTTTTTGAATCTTTTTGGGTGCGATGACTAGAATGTTGACTTGCTCCCAACTCACCTGTTTCAACTTGGTTTTGATGTCTGGCGTCAACATAATATATGGATCTTCAAAGTCACTTCATGCTCTAGTTCGCTCCTAGAATGAAGTTAGTGAGATTTATTCGAGTTGTCAAGATAAATTGACTACCTTATACGTTGAATGGAGGCATGAGACCTATTCCATTCGAATGGTCTATGTCTTATGTTTACAAACATAGGTCGCAATTAAAAAACTAAACATTATAGCATTAGTCATGAATTAAATATCGAGGACATGTCTGGTTTGATCATTTCTTGGTCGCATTGTCTTCTAGTGCCAATTTAAAGGGGTTAAGAGAGTCAACGTTCAAAAGCCTGGTAATAATCATCGGTTACTAGTCATAACAACTCGTGCTCCCGAAGAAGATAATGATAGAACTTGACGCGCTAATGATAAACTTTATTTGGGGAAGCAACGGGAGAGACGGAAAGAAAGTTAAGTGGACCACACTTTACAAATCAAAGGAAGAAGGTGTCATAGGGATCAAAAACTGTGTTGAATGAAACAAAACGTTGACATATAAGCACCTATGGGCTATCGAGAGTAAACATGAGTCACTCTAGATCAAGTGGGTTCACACCCAGTTTATGAAACATGAAGTAAGCGTTTGGACGAGCAAAATAAGCGAAGGTATGGAATGATCGTTAAAGAAAATCCTTAAGCTAAGAAACAATATTACATGACTATTTGACATTAGTTGGGGAGACGACAGAAACACATTGTTTTCGCATGATCCGTGGTACGATAATCACCGCTAATTCATAAAGAGGAATTCAAAAATGTGAGGATCACACGAGACTATATAGCTGCCAAGGTCAGAGATATTAAAGATGGGCTATAGAATTCTCTCCTTAGGAGAATCCTAGAGGGGAAGCAAATTCTTGAACATATAACCAACATCCAATTCAAGGAAAGAATAGACGTTCACCGATGGAAAGCCGAGAAAAATGGAAAGATGATATAAAACAAAGTGTAGAACACCATTAGGAAGAAGGAGCAAACTATAGATTGGGCTAAACTAGTCTGGTCATCAAAGATTATCCCGAGAAATCAATTCATCATATGACTTACATTTCGGGAAAGGCTAAACACGAGAGACCGCGTCAAGAAGTATATGGAGATCCTGAATACGAGTTGTCTACTGTGTGAAGGGAACGAAGAAACAACTCATCATCTTTTCAGGAGCTATTCATTTTCCTCGGAGCTTTAGAAAAAATTGGCAAGAAATATGGAGATGACCAGGTTCCCGATAGATTGGAAAGAAATTAAGGAAGTGGCTGTGAAGATAGCAAAATGCACAAAATTTAAATCAAAGATATTTAAATGCGGATTTGGCTAAATAGTTTACAACATCTAGCGGGAGAGAAACGCGAGGACCTTCTTGAGGAATCGAAGAATCTTAGAGAAGACCTGGGATTATATCGTAACTGATTGTAGCGCAAATATCCAAACGTGGAGAAGAACCCGAAGAACGAAAATAGTTGGAGCCTCTGCGGAAATTGGAAGGCATCATATCAGGAAGTCATAGTATGTAATTCCGTTTTTTTTACGTTTAATTTTTTAGCAAGATAAACGTTGTTTGAACTTGTTTGTAATTTCATAGTATGTAATTCCGTTTTTTTTACTGTATGAACAAAAAAATTCTAGGCATGTATAGAAAAATTCAAAAACGCTTTTTTTTTCCCTTTTTTGGGATTTTTTTAATGAAATTACGTTAAGTCGTTTTCCCCCCCAAAAAAGAGTCGACGTTAACAACAACTAATTTTATTAATTATAGCGCCCTATGTGATATTTTTAGTTGAATGTGATAGGAGAAAACTTGATCCAAAGTCATTCGTAGTAGGAATGTGATCTTCAATGAACAGGTTCTCTATAAATATTGTGTTGAGAAGACATTAGATGGTGATTCAAATTGGAAGAGACTATTACCTTTGATTTGAGAGATTTTCAGTTGAATATATATACCGACTATCGAAGAAAACCAATGTGTTGTTGAAAATGAAATCATTGAGAACGTGGTCCCAGAGGAAAATCAGCAAACAACAATTATACAGTTGATTCTAAAACATTGTATTCTTTTTTCTTCTTAATAGTGAAATATAGTGGCGATTGAAATGGGCATAGCTATTTTAGTGAACCGCTATAAATCTGTGTCTTCTTGTGTTCTTCTTTTCTTGTGTTTTTGATAGGATCGGCGTAATCGATAAAGACGGGGGTCTGAGTATTGATGACGGCTTAAGAAAAATGGTTTGATAGAAATCTTGTTAGGGATTTAAATCACTTTTTATACTACACAAACCCTTGCAAACTATTGAACGATTCAAGTGCGGAAACGTTTGCTTAGGTTTGAAGCTAATAACTAAGACTAAGAAGATGACAGAATGAAGAAGACACAGCAGTTTGTTTATGGATGTTCGAAGCAAACTCTCCTACGTCACCCCTTCTTTCAACCACCAGAAGGATTCACAATAAGTTTTGTAGAATCAAATACAGTCGCACGATTAGCTCACTGTTGAACAGAACAGACTCTGTTCCACTTACAATATGATGAAGTATATCACTCAGCTAAAAACAATTCTTTGATTCTCACTCTCTCTTGATAAACACACGGTAAAGCAAGAAAGCAACTCTTTTGTATATTAGTTTGTATGCGTAGATTGATTCAACTGTGTATCGATAGATCGATGATTCATCTGTGGTCCTTGAAGATCTTTAAATAGGTAGCAGGTACCAACGGTCAAATCTTCCATAATGACACGTGGAGAGCTTCCATTAGAACGCCTCCATAGTACACAGCAGACTCTAAGCACCATGATCGTGGCCGTACCAATCTGGTAGTGCGCCAAATATTCTTCTAGGATATTCCTGCAAAAACAAGTGGTGGGAAGAATATTTGCTTACGTGGCATTAAACAATTGGTGGCAACTAGTTGTCGTACTGATCTTCACTAGAAAGTGGAGCAATAGTAGCGTACAACTAGTTGATTGAGGGTAGACATGTGCTAGCTTCAAACAACTGCTTTAAGCATGGCATTAGACGTATTTCAATTAGACGACCACGTCTAATAGAAGGATCCATTAGAACACCTGGTCTAATGGGATTAGACGACACGTCTAATTACGGTTCCCTTTAGACTAATCTGAAGGAGTTAGACTACACATCTAACTCTCATACGTTAGACTACACGTCTAACTACGCATCCATTCAGACTAATCTAAAGGAGTTAGACTACACGTCTAACTCTCATCTGTTAGACTGCACGTCTAACTACGTCTGTTACACTGCACGTCTAACTACGTCTGTTAGACTGCACGTCTAACTATGTTTGTTAGACTGTACGTTTAAGTACGTCTATTAGACTGCTCGTCTAACTACGTATCTGTTAGACTGCACGTCTAACTACGTATCTGTTAGACTGCACGTCTAACTACGTATCTGTTAGACTGCACGTCTAACTACGTATCTGTTAGACTGCACGTCTAACTACGTATCTGTTAGACTGCACATCTAATTCAATCCATCTAATGGACAATCAGTCTAATGAACCTCATTAAGACTTAGTCTAATATAACCTGTTTTCGATACACCTGCACCAAAAACGATTAGACGGCTTAAATTAAGTTTTATACACACTCATCATCAAAATTCCAATAGTCAAAATACTTTGACACTTAGTCAAAATAATTTGACCCAACAGTTTTTACAAATCGTTTCAAACAGGTCAGATTTAGGGCATCCAAATCCTAACAAAATATATATATTTAAATGCCTTCAAATTGGGGGAAAACTATATCATGTTTTAGAGAGGAACTATTTATGCAAATTTGAAGTTTTACCTTTACATTTTCTCATTTTAAGAAGTGTTTTCCTAATTTTAAATAAATTGGGTATGGTTAAACGAGTCTAAGTTGATGATCTTAGAAGTAAACTGAATCGTAGCCTACCATTTTTTTGTCCTCATGCCTTGAAATTCGAGAAGAAGAAGGTAAGTTACTAGACTAGTTGCGATTTGAGTTTATATCTTGGCATGGAGACATATTTTAACACTACAATTATGATCATGTGGGTCAATAAAAATCATAAACATATGATCAAACACCCAACCATGTATAAGAGTCAGCTTAAGAGATCCAAATGTCATGAGTTTAATTTCATCTGAAAGCGTTTTGAGTTAAAACATGAGCTATGGCGGTGGGATGTCATGCTAATTCTCTTTATTTAAAAAAATTAAATAATAAATAAACATAAAAAACAACAAAATAATGAGTGAAATTTTTTTTAATACGTATATAAAATCTTTAAGGGTGTGTTTGATGAGGGAGAATTGAAATTTGAATTGGCATTGGAATTCTAATTCCAATTCCATGAGAATTGGCATTGAATTACAATTCAATTCCTATGTTTGGAAACATTATAGAATTGTAATACAATTCCAATTCCTATGTTTGGGAAAATGATAGAATTGTAATTCAATTCCAATTTCTATGTTTGTAAAATAAAATATCGGTTCAAAAGATTAACTTCTTAAATATGATTTCACGTTTTTGGCACGTTTAATAAGTTTTTGACATTTTAACACATTTAACATTTTTTGACATTTTTAACACGTTTTTGACATGTTTAACGCGTTTAACACGTTTTTTACACATTTAACACGGTTTAGGCACGTTTAAACACGTTTTTGACATGTTTAACACGTTTCACACTTAAAACATATTTTCACACGTTTAACATGTTTTTCACGTTTTTGACATTTTTAATATATTTAACATGTTTTTCACACATTTTGATAAGTTTAACACGTTTTTCACGTTTTGACACGTTTTTGACATGTTTAACACATTTTTCACACGTTTATCATGTTTTCACATTTTTACACGTTAAACACGTTTTTGGCATGTTTAATATGTGATACTCATTTTTTATACGTTTAACACATTTTTCACATTTTGGCATGTTTAACACGTTTTTTTTTTACATTTTTCACATTTTTGGCACATTTAACACATTTTTGATATTTTAAATACGTTTAACATGTTTTCACACGTTTTGATAAGATTAACACGTTTTTCGTACGTTTGACACATTTTTGACATATTTAACACGTTTAACATGTTTTTCACATGTTTAACATGTTTTGCACACGTTTAACACATTTTTGGCACATTTTATACATTTTTGGCACGTTTTACACATTTTTGGCATGTTTAACACTTTTAACATGTTTATTACGTTTAACACGTTTTTGGTACGTTTCACACATTTTGATAATTTTAACACATTTTTAGCACGTTTAACACGTTTTTCACGTTTTTGGCATGTTTAACACATTTTAAATATGTCACAAGTGTTAATAACATTTTAAACGTGTAAAAACATGAAAATGTGTCAAAACGTGTTAAACAAGCCAAATATGTGAAAAACTTGTTAAACGTGCCAAAACCTGAAAACATGTTAAACATGTCCAAAATGTGGTAAACGTGATAAACGTGTCAAAAACATGTTAAACGTGCCAAAAACATGAAAACGTGTTTAATGTGTTAAAAACGTGTTAAATGTGTCAAAACGTGAAAACGTGTTAAAAACGTGTTAAACGTGCTAAATATGTGAAAAACTTGTTAAACGTACCAAAACGTGCAAAATGTGGGTGTTAAACGTGTCAAAAACGTGTTAAACGTGTTAAAAACGTGAAAATTGTGTTAAACATGTTAAAAATATGTTAAACATGTCAAGGACGTGAAAAATGTGTTAAATGTGTCAAAAACGTGTTAAACATGCCAAAAACGCGTTAAACGTGCCAAAAACGTGTTAAACGTGCAAAAACATGAAAACGTGTGAAAATATATTAAATGTGTGAAAACGTGTGAAAATATATTAAATGTGTGAAAACGTGTTTAATGTGTGAAAAACGTGTTAAACATTGCAAAAACGTGAAAAACGTGTTAAACATATCAAAAACGTGAAAAACATGTTAATTTGGAATTACAATTCCGACATAAAAAAATTAAAATTGAGAACTCTCAAATTACACTATATTGAATTCCATTAGAATTCTAATTCCAATTCCTAATATTAAAGTGTCTAACATAAGAATTGGAATTGGACCATCCAATTCTAATTCTAATTCCACTGCCAATTCCAGGGTTATCAAATACACCCTAATACTTCTCAATTTGTTACACTAATATAAATATATTTAAATCTAAAAATAACAAACAGAACATATATAAAGGGAAATTTGATGAAATGGCCCCCATAACAGGGGAAATTCCAAAAAGGGCCCCCGCCTACTAAAGTTGGCAAAAAGGGCCCTTTTGCCCCGCGAAATGTCGAAAATACCCCTTCGGCGCCATTTCTTACGCTCAAAGACGCGAATTACCAATCACGCGATTCATCTAAATCGCGTGAGTTCATCACCGCGATTTAGATGAAACGCGTGATTCGTAATTCGCGTTTTTAAATGTACGCGATTTACCATGCACGCGATTTAATCTAAATCGCGGTGATGAACTCACGCGATTTAGATTAAATCGCGTCCATGGTAAATCGCGTCTTTAGTCTTATATATAATTTTTCGGCCCTAATTTAAAACAAAACCACCCCGATTCTCCCTCCCACTCCGACTTCCAAAACCACGTCTTCTCAACTGCCGACTTCCTTCAACATCGATCAAGATCATCGTTCCTCAACATCGTTCCTCGTCCAACATCTTCGACTTTCCACCGTCTATTCGACATCATCGTCTTTCCACCGTCTTTTTGACATATTCCGGTGAGTTTAGGGCTTAATAGTTAGGGTTAGGTGTTGATGTGTATTATTCCGTTTATATTGATTTATATTGATGTATTTAGGGTTTAGGGTTTGGTTCTGGTTTCGTTTATGTGTGTAAATGCTTTTAGGGTATATGACGAGTATTGTATCAGTGTTCTTATTCTGCATGCATGCATTTCACGCTTATTCATTCATTTCTCGTTTAAGAAATGACATTTCCGTTTTTGTTATGTGCTTGTGAAGAAATGGTATTTAGGGTTAGGGTTTAACTTTTGCTGCTTTACTGCACCTTAATAGAATGCCAATGAGACAGGTTTCGTGTTTGTTATGTGCTTGTGAAGAAATGGTATTTAGGGTTAGGGTTTAACTTTTGCTGCTTTACTGCACCTTAATAGAATGCCAATGAGACAGGTTTCGATGTTATATTAAGAAATTTAGTCAACACGTGCTCCTAATTTGCCGTGCTGAATCAAAAGCCATAAATGATCCACACTGTATGTTCACTTTCTTGGACCATATTGCACTTGCTATAGGAAGCAAATATATCTTTCACTTTTACCTTGATTGAATGCATTTCTAAAAGTTGATCAAGTGTTAATATGTTTAATTGTAGGCTGCATCTAGATGAGTGTTCTTATATTGAATACATTGATTGTAAAATCCTTTTTGATGAGTGGATGACTCGGGAATATATATGTGCATCTATACACTAGATGCTATGATTGAACTGGACCAAACTATTTTCTGTCATGATTTATTCTGTTCCATTTTTGTTGTTGGTCTTACTATTTAATTAAATACTTATTTTGTTTTGCTAATTATCATGGTGATCCCATCTTCTTCCTTGTTTTGTAGATGGAGTCCACTACAATACCCGAGTTTGCTGGGAGGGTATCCTGGAAAACCAATATGGGAAATATTGCTGCCAAGTTTGCCAAGATGAATCTAACTGAAAGGGTAGAGCAAACCCAATTCAGATTCTTATTCAAAGGGCACCCGTTACTGCGTTTCTCAGGAATGATTATACACCACATGCTCCTCAGGAAGTCCAGCTCAAATTCTATGGAGATGAAGTTCCTTGTGAATGGAGAAGAGCTGTGCTTCGGGATGAGGGAGTTTGCATTGGTTACAGGTCTCAATTTTGGGAGATTCCCTACTGAGCAAACAATTTTCAACCAGGTTGAAGAATCTCCAACTTTGGTTCTTAAATATTTTAAACGTATTCCACTTATTAGAATAGCAGACCTTCATTCAAAATTCCTGTCCTGCTCTGATAGGGAAGATGCATGGAAATTGGGGCTGGTATACCTTGTTTCCCATTATCTCTTTGCCCTTGACCCGAGGAGGATAATAAATATGAAACTCTTCAGCATGGTCGATGACATCGACACCTTCCTCAATTTTCCATGGGGAAAGGTGGCCTTTAGAGCAACCATGAAGGGTTTGACCAGAGACCTTGATCGCTACAGGCAGCTGTATCTGCAGAAGAAGGATGCCGCCTCGGGGAAGAAGAACAAAGACAAAGAAAAAGATGTCGATGTTTCTTATACCGTATATGGGTTCGCACTAGCCTTACAAGTGTGGACTTATGAGGTGATCCAAACTTTTGTCCCCAATCTTGCAATTAAAACCACCCTTCAAACTGAAGAGCCTGTCTGCCCAAGAATAATACAGTACAAATCAAAGAGGAAGAGCACTGCCTCTGATCTTCAAACTGCCCTGCAAGGCACGATTGTTAAGCAAATGGAATTGTCTGAAGAAGAGAAGATCTTATATGCTGGGGATGACTTTGAAGATATGGGAGGTAATGTTTATGATGTCTTTTTTGATCTTGACTGCAGAAAGAGGAAATTGGGAGATATTGACGATGGAGTTCCTCATAAAAAAACTGTCATGAGGAAGAAAAGACAAATTACTCCAGCCAAAGCCAAACCTTCCACAAGAAGAAGAACCCGCAACCCTACCCCCAGCACCAGCACCAGCAGCTCTTATTCTGTCGAGAGCGCCACGAGTAGAAAAGACGAAGAAGAAGAAGAAGACGAAGACGAAGAATCCTCTCCCCCAACTCCAACAGCAACAACTCCCCACGATAGATGTAGATTGGATCAACTTTCGAAGGAGCTAAATGAATTCAAAACTGTAATGAGAAAGGAACTGACTCTCTTCAAAACTGAAATGAGAAATGAAATAAGGCTCATCAAAACCGAAATGAGAGATGACATAATTCTCATTAAACGGATGTTAAAGCAACTACAGCAAGGGGAGAATGATGTGGTGAACACTGAGGACAATGATGTGGTGATTTTGGAGAAAGACAATGCTGTGCTTGTGGAGGAGAATGAAGTTGAGGTATGTATTTCTTGTATTTCCTTGAATTTGGATAATTGGTGCATTTCTTGCATTTCGACTAATTGAAGGCTTTTCTGTTTATTGTAGGATGGACAAGAGGAAGACAATGATGTGCTGATTTTGGAGAAAGACAATGTTGGGCTTGTGGAGGATAATGAAGTTGAGGTATGTATTTCTTGCATTTCCTTGCATTTGTATAATTGGTGCATTTCTTGCATTTCGACTTATTGAAGGCTTTTCTGTTTATTGTAGGATGGACAGGAGGAAGACAATGTTGGGCTTGTGGAGAAAAAAATTGTTGAGGAGGACAATGAAAATGAAGAGAAGACAGTTGAAGATGGTGTTAAAAATACTGAGGTATGCATTTCTTGCATTTGGTGCAATTCGCGCACTTTTCCTAATTCTTGCATTTGGACTAATTGAAGGGCTTTTCTGTTTATTGTAGGATGGACAGGAAAAAGACATTGTTGGTCTCTTGGAGAAAACCACTGTTGGGGAGGGGGAGGACAATGGCAATGAAGAGCAGACAGTTGAAGATGGTGAAAAAAATTTCGAGGTATGCATTTCTTGCATTTGGTGCAATTCGCGCACTTTACCTATTTCTTGCCTTTGGACTAATTGACTGGCTTTTCTGTTTATTGTAGGATGGACAGGAAAAAGACATTGTTGGTCTCTTGGAGAAGAACACTGTTGGGGAGGGGGAGGACAATGAAAATGAAGAGCAGACAGTTGAAGATGTGGAAGAAAATTTCGAGGTATGCATTTCTTCCATTTGGTGCAATTCGCGCACTTTTCATATTTCTTGCATTTGGACTAATTGAAGCGTTTTTCATGTTTTTGTAGGATGGGCCGTTGTTGGAGATGGAGAATGTTGGGAATTTGGAGGAGAAGACAGTTGAAGTTGGGCAAAAAAATTTCGAGGTATGCATTTCATGCATTTGGTGCAATTCGCGCACTTTACCTATTTCTTGCCTTTGGACTAATTGAATGGCTTTTCTGGTTTTTGTAGGATGGGCTTTTGTTGGAAATGGAGAAGACAGTTGAAGATGGGGAACACAATACTGAGGTATGCATTTCATGCATTTGGTGCAATTCGCGCACTTTACCTATTTCTTGCCTTTGGACTAATTGAATGGCTTTTCTGGTTTTTGTAGGATGGGCTTTTGTTGGAAATGGAGAAGACAGTTGAAGATGGGGAACACAATACTGAGGTATGCATTTCATGCATTTTGTGCAATTCGCGCACTTTGCCTATTTCTTGCCTTTGGACTAATTGAATGGCTTTTCTGGTTTTTGTAGGATGGGCTTTTGTTGGAAATGGAGAAGACAGTTGAAGATGGGGAACACAATACTGAGGTATGCATTTCATGCATTTTGTGCAATTCGCGCACTTTGCCTATTTCTTGCCTTTGGACTAATTGAATGGCTTTTCTGGTTTTTGTAGGATGGGCTTTTGTTGGAAATGGAGAAGACAGTTGAAGATGGGGAACACAATACTGAGGTATGCATTTCATGCATTTTGTGCAATTCGCGCACTTTGCCTATTTCTTGCCTTTGGACTAATTGAATGGCTTTTCTGGTTTTTGTAGGAAATGGAGAATGTTGGGAATTTGGAGGAGAAGGTGGAGGAGCAGGTGGAGGAGCAGGTGGAGAAGCAGGTGGAGAAGCAGGTGGAAGATAATGAAGATGATGTTGAAGAGAAGGTTGAAGAGAAGGTGGAAGAGGAGGTGGAAGAGGATTTCGTTGTGAAGAGGGGTAGGAAGGGGGTGCAGAGGGGTAGGAGGGTGGTGCAGAGGGTGGAGGATAATGAAGATGAGGTATGCAATTCTTGCATTTGGACTAATTGAAGACTTTTGTTGCCTAATTCAATGATTTCTTTGTAGGTGGACGATGATTTCGTTGTGAAGAGGGGTAGGAAGGGGGTGCAGAGGGGTAGGAAGGGGGTGCAGAGGGGTAGGAAGGGGGTGCAGAGGGGTAGGAGGGTGGTGCAGAAGAAGGTGGACGATCATTTCGTTGTGCAGAAGAAGGTAGAGAAGAAGGAGGACAAGCGGATAGATGAGGATGTGGTGGTACTGGAAGATGCATCCCACATCCTATTTAAGAGAAAGAGGACGGCGTCGAAAGCTGTACTTAGTCCCTACGTCGTCCCTCGGCCAAGAAAGAAGACGATTGTTGTCGATCCTATGTCGACTTGTAATGAGCAACTGAAGAAAGAGTTCAGGAAAGAATTTGCGAAAGGGCCTAAATTTAAAGATGTTCAACTCCCTGATGGTGCTGGAGACCTTAAGTTCTTCACTACAATTCTGAGGTTAAATAGGTGGCTAACTGATGTGGAGATGAATGCAGCAATTTGTCTGCTAAGAGCAAGAGCAGTCGCCTACCCTAAGTCGTACCCGGAGCATTTCACCATCTTAGATTGCCAGTTTGGCCCTTTGGTTACTTCATACTATGACGATTTTGTTGCTGACTCGGTTGATCCAGAAAAACCAGAAGGCCATACTTTCTCTGACGTCTTTTACCACTACCACTGGGGTAGAGAAGATAAACATATGCCCGGTTGGAGCAGTGTTGATGTTATTTACTTCCCCCTCAACCTCAACAACGTACACTGGGTACTGTGTGTTATTCGATTGCAAGAATGGAGAATTGATGTTTATGATTGCGATCAGACAATTTTCAATGATGAAGAATTAGGAAAATACATGAAAGCCATTTGTGAGTTGTTGCCGCCCTTCCTTCATAAAGCAATGTCTGAAGTTGAAATGGCCAGGTATCCTAACATGATAAATGAAACTTTTAGATTTCATAGAATCCCACACCCTGAAGTACCAAAAGCAGAATGGAGTGGGGACTGTGGCGTTTTTGTATTAATGTATTTAGAGTACCTGACTGCTAAACTTGGTCTAGAAAATTGCATATCAAAGAATATGCAAGTATATAGAGAAAAGTGGGCAGTCAGGTTGTACCACCAGATTTTAGAGCCATGAAGTTGTAAACACTGAATTATTGTTGTATATTGTTTTGTAAACACTGAATTATTGTTGTATATTGTTTTGTAAACACTGAATTATTTCACGTGTATTGTAATATAATTCACGTGGTAATAGGTATCATAAAATTCACGTGTTTATATATTTAACGTGGTTGTAATAGGTATCATAAAATTCATGTGTATTGTAATATAATTCACGTGAATTATATAAACACGTGTATTGTGTTCTGGAATATACCAATATAATTCACGTGGTTGTAATATAATTCACGTGACTTATATAAACACGTGTATTACGTGTATTGTGTTCTGGAATATACCAATATAATTCACGTGGTTGTAATATAATTCACGTGACTTATATAAACACGTGTATTACGTGTATTATGTTCTGGAATATCCCAATATAATTCACGTGGTTGTAATATAATTCACGTGTATTGTATTACGCGTGATTCATAACTCACGTGTATTACAATATAACTCACGCGTATTGTAATATTACAATACACGTGAATTACATTACAATACACGTGAATTATACACGTGAATTACATTACAATACACGTGAATTAGCATTGTGCAATATATATGCGTGAGTCACTCACTGTATGGCCAACCTGTATGGAAATATCTGTATACAAATTTCAATCACCATACAATATTCGAAAACCAACAACAATCAATCAGCATACAATATTCGAAAACCAACAACAATAATCAGTATACAATATTCAAAATTGCACAGACAATATTCATGTTTGTGGCTGAGATGATGGCGGCTGAGATGATGATGCTCTTGCAGCTCTTGCAGTAGAGGGTGCAGGCATTACTGATTTGCATGTTGCCCTGTTGTGACCCTGGCCACCACATGAGCTACATCTTCTCGGCACCTTACGAATTTCACCTTGGGATGACCTACGCTTTGTTTGAGGACGCCCTTTCTTAACCTTAACAGGTGGTTTAAGGCACACTCGTTGCTTGATATGTTCTGGAATATCCCAATACTCTTCATGACAAACTGGATATATTGTTTCCGCGTATGCATTGACCCACATTTCACTTGAGTAATACCTGAAACATGACAATTGAACATGTGAGAAATAAAGTTAGTTAGATAAATTCAATAGCAAATAATCTAAAGTAAACCTTGAGCAGAACTCATAGGCATCCAATCTATGGGTACGTGAAGCAGCCAGGGCATGAGTGCAAGGAAGACCAGATACATCAAATACCCTACAACTACAACTCATTCCTCTCAAGTCAACTTTATAATCAGATTCACCGTCATGGACATAAAACTCGAAACGGTTAAGTGGATGAACGTTATATAATCTGGCCTTCTCAGCTTGATCACGTAAGAACTTTTCATAATAAAAAGATAAACGTTCATTGTGATTGGAAGCTTTTTCTCTTCGACTGTTAAACCAATCTTGTAATGTGAATCTTAAATAATCAGCTAAGATTGATATGGGATACTTTCTAGCTTCCCTACTTTGACTATTGAAGCTCTCAGCGTAATTACTTGTCATTTGATTGTATCGTTTACCCGGAAAAAATGCACGACTCCATCTCTCAAACCCAATATCTGCCAAATACATAGCAATACGAGGGTCCTTAGCATTGATCTTGTCAAAATGCTGATTAAACTTCAAGATTGTGTATGCTTGAGAAGCCAAACCAAACTCGGCGTGGCAGTGATCGGTTTTGAATTTGGCCATAATATTCATCTTGATATGATATGTGCACGCACCGTGGTCAGCTTCTGGAAAAACAGCACACAAGGCATTGGCGATGCTTGGGTGTCTATCAGATACAAACACGAGATCATCAACCAATCCAATTGCATCTCTAAGTTTTTGCATGAAATAAGTCCAGGAGTTGTTATTTTCAGAATCAACAACGCCGAATGCAACAGGATAGAGTTGTTCATTCGCATCTAATGCTATCGCCACCAATAGCTGACCTCCAACCTTGTGCTTAAGAAAACTGGCATCGACGCACAATACTGGACGACAACAGTTTTTGAAACCCCTAATTGAGCAGCCTAAGGACATGAACATATACCTGAAATGACCGTGCTCATCCGTCTGGATGTCTGTTATGGTACCCGGATTGTTCTTCTCCAACATGTACAGGTATGATGGCAATTTACCGTAAGAATCTTCTACAGTTCCTCGCACCGCCATTAGGGCCTTTTCTCTAGACCGCCAAGCCTTATTATAAGACAACTTTATTCCATAAGTAGTCTGTATGTCTTCCATTATTTTCTTGGGCATGTGGTCATGGTGATGGTCCATGTACTTGCTCTTCATGCATTCCCCAAACACCCATGCTGGTGCTGGCCTTTGATTCTCTTGCCTCGTCACAATTGAACAGGTATGATCTTTTACGAATTTACGAATCTCAAACATTTCCGAGGAATTTACTCTGACAGCACGCAGTCTCCACTTGCAATTCTTATCCAAACATTTCACAACCCAAAGTTCTTTTTTTGACTTCAACACTTTGAATTCAAAATGATTAGTCATGGCATATTTATATAACCTCAGCTGAAGTTCTTTTTTATTCTCAAACAAAGAACCGACTTCCAATCCGATTCCGGTACTTACTGCCTCATGTAAAGGATTTTCACTACTTGGTATGCTACTAGCAACCCATTCACTGCAGCTTGGTTGAGTACGAACAACAACATTGTTTTGTTGTGTACTAGGAACCCAAGAACCGCTTGGATTTGGATTGGTACTAGGAACCCAATCAGAACTACTAGGTTGGGTAATAGGAACCCAATCATCATCAGCATCATCCCCCACATTCAGACGCAAATGTTCATCTTCAATGTCATTTTCAAAGAAAACCTCACGCTGCATCGGGAAGACGTCGGGGTCATCAATTTCTGGAACAGCTACACTTTCTTGAGTTGGTAGTGACTTCTCTACTAAGGATACACACAATGGAGTGCGGTTGTGGACTGAAACTGCTTCATGTAAAAAGAACTCCACATCCACATCTTTTTTTATATCAGTTATATAAGAAAATTTGGCAATCATGCCAGGAGCATTATACTTGGCTTGAAGCAATAAATCATATCTAGATTTGTCAACATCGGTAGCAGAATAAATTTGATCAACTAATTGGGCATAAGTAGAATTTTGGGGAACAATCATACCGCTGTTTGACTTTGCAGAAAAATGAGTAAGATCGTCCGTAGTTTTCCACTCTCCATCAAAGTAAAGAAGTACAGGTACTTGAGCTGCAATTGAAAACAGTTCAACAACATCACAAGAATTCAAAAAAGTAGTTATTCTAAGTTGGATTTTAAAAGCCTCCAAATTTTAATCTGAAAGATAATACAATAATATATTATGTTAATTAAGAAAATATATCTTTTGTACATAATCATTTTGTCTATCAAAAACAACTTTAAATAAGAAAGTAGCAGCTACAGAGACAACAAATCCTAATCCTAAACCCTCTCTATATTATATTAAAGCTATAATTATTGTGTTAACCATAGGATGATGATAGGTAAATTGAGAATTTAGTCAAGGGTACAACACATACAAGTAAATAGACACCAACTAAATAACATCTTCAAATAAGTATTCAAATTGAACAAACTTTGTTTCTTACAAGACTCTAATGAAATCAAGTCTATCAGTACTAACAAATAATAACATATAACAATTGTTAAGTGTAAATGAACTAACTGAAAGAGAAATATGATTGAGTAAAGACTGTTTGTACCAAAACCATATATATACCCAGCTTTATACTCTATCAAGTTCAAAATTTATCATCATTGTTAATAAATAAGCCAAGGTTCAATATATAAGAAACAAGCCATAGAAGTACAGGTTAGGGTTTGATGATAAACAATTTCAGATATTATTCTTCCTTTCAATTCAATTCATTTCTTCTATCTGAATCTTTCATCTCTCTTACTCTCTTAGTAATGATAACTAAGAGTGTTTACGTAATCAAATCATTTCAATCATCCACAAATTACCCTTACTTTATTTGAATAGCATTTTAAATATTACATAAACATACCCATTTTGAGAACGAAGAGTAGTGGGTAAGCTGCTGCTGCTCGTGGTCGGGTTGTTCAGGGTATCGTGGTGTCGTCGTAGTCGTCCGCTGCTGCTGCTCGTGGTCGAGTTCTTCAGGGGAGGGTCGAGTCGGAGTGGCGAAAGCGAGAGAAGAGAGAAGGGGAAATTAAGGATTCGTGGTTTTGTTATAAATTAGGGCACAAAAATAATATATACGATGAAAGACGTGAATTGTTATTCACGTGTTTCATCTAAAACACGTGAATAAACTCACGCGTTTTATTGTGAAATGCATTCACGTGTTTCATCTAAAACACGTGAATAAACTCACGCGTTTTAATGTGAAATGCATTCACGCGTTTCATCTAAAACGCGTGAGTTTATTCACGCGTTTTAGATGAAACACGTGAATAGCAACATTGTTCCTTGTTCCTTGTTGTTTGAGTTATGTGGTGAATATGCGTGAATAACAACATTGTTCCTTGTTGTTTGAGTTATGTGGCGAATAACAACATTGTTCCTTGTTGTTTGATTATACACAATACACGTGAGTTATGAGGATAAGTTATGATATTGTTAACATAAGTAATAAAGCATAAATAGAAGAATATTCAGTAATATAAACCACCATAAATCATAAATATCCAAATTAAGTATTGTTATAAAACATAAATATCATAAATATCAAAAATAAGCCATAAATAGAAGAAGAACAGTAAGTCTAAACAACTCCAAATTAAGTAAGCAAATGCTGCAAATCACAAGCAGCAACAGATTGAAGCAACTTTGTATGAGGAACAACATGTTCATCCAATATGCTTGACAAAGCAGCCGCTGTCTCAAAAAGCCAATTGTCGGGGAGAACATCAAAATCCTTTTCTTCAATTGATCGATACCTGCTGTCTATCTCGAAGTATACTATTATAGTTTTCGCATCCCTTGGCTCAGCAAATGGATAATCTGGATTATCCGATTCTTTAATAGTACCACCTCCAGCAACTATTAACTCAATGAGATCCTGTTTGTAAAGTGTGTTGAAATTCCCTACAAATATAAAAATGTAACCGTCGAACAGTTTCGAACGCTGAAAAACCAACAAAGAAGATAATTTCAGTTATCATGCAAAAAAAGAAAAAGTACAGATAGGAGGAATAATACCAAACTCACATTATTCAACAACAGAAGTCTGCCTTTTCTAGGACCACCTTGGGCTCCATGATTATCATGTTTAACCTCATAAGGTTCCTCATCAACACAGTTTTCTGTTTCCAATGATGATTTTATCCCTAAACAAATGTGTATGAAAATAATTTTTAATCTAATTTAACAGACATATGTATGAAAATAATCTTGTTAACAGAGACTCACAATCAATAGTAAGGACCCATTTCCCGTTCAGAATTGCCTTCAATACTTTTTGAGTTCGGCCGCATGCACCATTGGGATCAGTGTAAGCAATAACATGAGTTACATCTTCTCTCCACTTCGGAGACACCCTTGCACCAAAAGTGCGAGCAAATTCAACTATCAACAACTGTGTAAAACAATAATATAATGGTTATTACATACAAAACTAGTTAATATGGACATAGTAGAGAGAATAGAACATACATTATTTTCAGGTGATAATTGATTGGGACATAAGGTCATAACAGTGTTTGTTGCCTGCATATTATAAAAAAAAGAGTTGAACGAACTGAGAAAACAATTTTATTAAAATCCATTTTAATACATACCATTTTGTTGAACGAACTGAGAAAACCACACGGCAGCTCCTGATCTAAATACTACAATATCCATCATTATAAACAGCAGAATATACATCAATAGCTAACCATACAATATTCATGTAATTGAAAATCAACAATCAATCAGTATATATAGGAAAACCAAACCTTAAACCCTAAATACAACAATATCCATGAATATGAATGGCAGAATATACATCGAAACCTAACCCTAAACATAAATACTATAATATCTATCAATATAAATGGCAAAATATACATCAAAACCTAACCATAAACCTAAATACATCAATATCCATTATAAACAGCATAATATACATCAAAACCAAACCCTAAACCTAAATACATCCATATAAATGGCAGAATATACATCGAAACCTAACCCTAAACCCAAATACTTCGATATACATAGGAAACGGCATAATATACATCAAAACCAAACCTTTACCCCTAAATACACCAATATCCATGAATATAAATGGTAAATATACATCAAAACCTAACCCTAAACCTAAATACTTCGATATACATAGGAAACGGCATAATATACATCAAAACCAATCCTTTAACCCTAAATACATCCATATCCATGAATATAAACGGTAAATATACATCAAAACCTAAGTCTAAACCCTAAGCCCTAAACTGACCTGATGATGTTGAAGAACGATGATGTTGGAAGGATCTCGAAGATGTTGAGGAACGATGATGTTGAGGAACAATGATGTTGAGGAACGCTGATGTTGAGGAACGATGATCTTGATGGATGTGGGAATGGAAAGTCGGCCGCAGTCGGAGTGGGAGGGAGAATCGGGGAGGTTTTGTTTAAAATTAGGGCGTGAAAATTATATATAAGACTAAAGACGCGATTTACCATGGACGCGATTTAATCTAAATCGCGTGAGTTCATCACCGCGATTTAGATTAAATCGCGTGCATGGTAAATCGCGTACATTTAAAAACGCGAATTACGAATCACGCGTTTCATCTAAATCGCGGTGATGAACTCACGCGATTTAGATGAATCGCGTGATTGGTAATTCGCGTCTTTGAGCGTAAGAAATGGCGCCGAAGGGGTATTTTCGACATTTCGCGGGGCAAAAGGGCCCTTTTTGCCAACTTTAGTAGGCGGGGGCCCTTTTTGGAATTTCCCCTGTTATGGGGGCCATTTCATCAAATTTCCCTATATAAAGGAGAAGACATATCAAATAAACTTGCAACGAAAAGGAATTTATTATAAAAATCATGTCTAAGAGACATCTTTTGATTCACATACTCTCTTTTTTTTTCCTTCTGTGTATTGATAAATTTGGACAATGTTTCAAGACGACGTATTTTTTCAGACATAATATTATTTAACAAAACTGAGATCTTTCCAAAAATGAAATAGATCTCAGCCGTAAATTACATGAAAAGAAACCTTCGATCAACTTACAATAATAAATCAAAAGGTGATTTACATAGTGGGTGAAATACTATTTTCTTTTCACTATACCTGTTTCTTAAGCTATATAATAAGTTATAACTCCATTATTCGTTATGTTTATCTCCATCATTGATTTTGGTTATTGCTTTCTTCTTATATCTCTTAGTAAATTGCATTAACTGATATGTTTATAAATAATAAAAACAAAATGCGTTTTCGGATTTCCATGAAAATTTTATATTTATAGTGTTTTTTATTAAATATATTTGTATTCACGTTTCTCACAAGTGTAACAAGTTTGATGAAAAATGATTTAGACAACGAAAATATAACGAAAGTAAAGTCATAAATTTGACATGGTCTGCCACAATATTTGTATTAGAGAAAAAATAAATAGCATGTTTAAAAAAAATTGATAATAAATTTTAAAAAATTTACATCTTTGTAAAATTTTGTCTCGCACACACGGCCATGTTCAGAAATTTTTTTTTTAACATGGCCATTTTTTTTTAATTATTTATCTCTTACCAAAGTGACCAGTCACGTTTGATTCATGACCTAATTTTGTTCCCAAATTAGTTGAAGTTGCCCCTAACACGGTTCCAAATTTGATAAGCGGTTTAAAAATTAGTACCCGTGTGTTACCAAGTATTTTTACTCATTATTTTGTTAATTTTTAGATGTTTGTTCATAAGTTTGTACTTTTTTTTGTTTCTGAGTCTAGTGTTCATAATATATATATTTTTTCTTTATAAATGATTCAGGTGTAAAAATAGAATTTATGACCATAAAACATGAATTTTTGCATTCTATCACAAGTTATGAGGCTCTAATATGATTATATTGTTTTTAATTTGTTATTTTTAAGCTAACTTTGTTTATTTAGGTGATTTCTTAAAAATAGAAAAGGCCAGAAGGTAAAACTTTAAATTTGCATAAATAGTTCCTCTCTAAATAGTGATGTAGTTTTTTCCTCAGTGTGAAGGCATTAAATATATATATATATATTTCCCTTTCCTTATTGTTAAGGCAAACATGTTCAATATAGATAATTTTATAAAGATTGCAATATTTATTTTTCTCTAAACACTTCATACCATATAATATAAATGATTTTATCAAGATTCCAATATTTATTTTTCTCTACACTTCCTACCATACAATATAGATATTATATTTCTTGGATTTTAAGATATACCCATAGATTTATACAGGGACGGACCCAGATTCGGTGGTAGTGTGTTTAAAAAAATTGAATGTGGGTTTAAATAAATAAAAAGTAAAATTTTGGATATAATAAGTAAATAAATGTAAATTTCATCATTTTTTTAATAATTAAATAAACAAAATAGTGATTTCTGTTGAAATTAAAAAAAAAAATAGAGGGTAATGTCACATTTTAACCATAAAAAAAAATCATGGTGATCAGCCCACCCGAGTCCCTACATAGATCCGTCCTTTGCACGAGTCCTTTAACAATTTTATAATATAGATATGTGTGACGTACCTCCAAGATCAAACTATTTTTATGTCTATTCAAATTGCTTAAATTTTATGTAATCTTATATTAGATTTATTATTAAAACTCATATATATAAAATGTGACGCCATGCATTAAGAAAACAAAAATGTGGATACAAAGAATATGACTTTTGTTTTTGAATGACGCAATAATATAATCTTATACTAATTTACTATTCAAGCTCATAAATAATGTGACGCCATGCATTAAGATAACAAAAATGTGGAAATAAATAAGATAAATTTGCTTTTAAATGACGCAATAATATATAATCTTATATTGGATTCATTGTTCAAGCTCACAAATAATATGACACAATGCAGGTAGAAAATAAGAAGGTAGAATTAAAGAAGATTATTTTTGTTTTGAAATGACGCAATAAAATATTATATAAATAAATTGAATGAAAAATAGATTAGTGAAACCATTATTTGCATTAAGAAATAGAAGATCATACAACATACCCATGTAAGATACGTGTATGGCCGATATCTCCAGACTAAGTCATTTTTTTTCAATGTGTTGAAATTTTATGTAATCTTATACTAGATTTACTATTGAAACTTAAAAATAAAATGACACCATAAATGTAGAAAATAAGAAGGTGAAACAACTAGAAGGTGGATTTTATTTTGTAATGATGCAAAACAAAATATTTAAATAACTAGATTGCAAAGAAGATAATTTAGTTAATGAAAAAATTAGTGGTATAATTCATTCATAAAATCATGTCATACAATATAACCATAGATTTATACAAGTGTACTTTTCTTTTTAAAATCATGTAAGATAGACATGTGTGACGATAGCTATAAGACTGAGTTTTTTTTTCTTGTCGCTTAAAATGCTAAAATTTATGTAATCTTATATTTGATTCACTATTAAACTCATAAATAATATGACGCCATTCATATAGAAAATAAGGTGGAAATAAATCGATATATTTTGTTTTGAAATGATGCATGATAAATATTTATATAATTAGATGGAAAAATGATCAATTAGTGAAAATCATTAGTTCATAACTGATTAAGAAGATTAATTAAGCATAAAATATATATACCACCAATATTATTTAGGTGCACATTTACATTTACGTAAAAGATTTTTGTGTTGGCACAAAGTATAAAAGATTTATGTAATCTTAATACAAGACAGTTATTTTTGTGTTGATTCTTAGTGTAAAAGATTTAAGTAATCTTATGTTAGATTCATTATTCAAACTCATAAATAATATAATGACGCCATTCATATAGAAAAATATTTATATAAATAGATCGAAAGAAAATCAAGTAGTAAACATCCTTAGTGGTGAATATATTCAGATCGAGTAGGCTATACAATCTTTAAAACAGGTATATAGACTGTCTAATCTTTCTTTCTTTCGTTTCTAATCTTGAAAATCTTTCGTTTCCCCTTCCACAGACATAATAGTGAAGGTTTTAGATCCAAGATTTCTTCATCATTATTGTGTTCTTTTAGCTTAGTTATTTGCATGATTAGTCATCCTATGATTTTTATAGTCAATTATGTTCAATTACAAGTATGTTTTAGATAATAATTATTCGACATGTCTTAACAATCTTTTAGAATGTTGATAAATAAGCCTTTTATGAGTTAATTACCTAATTCATACTTGTAATCCTCTTATGAAGCACTACTTTCTCGAGATGGTGAGAAACAAACAAACAACCAATGAAGATGGCAAAACTGAAGAAACATCAAAACAAATTGCACGAGAAGGGGTTGACTACATAAGTCACATGCCGAGGGAAGTTATGCATCACATACTCTTATTTTTGCCTTTTGAGTATTGGATAATTTTGGGCATGGTTTCAAAACAATGGCAATATCTTATGTGTGAAACTCCAACTTTTATTCTCGATGAGAATGAAATTGTTTCAAAAATGACAAGACAAATTCGCGGTGTATTACATGAAGAGCAACCTCGAAGTGAATGGCTTGATGAGGGCAAACGAAGATTTGCAGAGTTTGTGAACCGCATTTTAATATATCACTCTGGTTGTCTCATAGCCTTTACACGATTATCGCTTCAATATGAACCTAGAACAATATATTCCTTAAATGTTAACAATTGGGTTCACTTTTTGATGACAAGAGACATAGAGAAGCTTGAGTTGAACTTCTCATCAACACCAATCTTGTACTATGAACTAGAAGGTTTGGCAGTGAGGCGCACAAGAACAGCACAGACTTTTCAACTTCCTCGTCACCCTTTTGAGCCCAAATTTACAAGTTTCATTTTGAACTTCTGCAAACTTGAAGCATCTAGATTTGGCTCGTTTATGAACTTAAAAGTTCTATATTTGACAGATGTGAAGATTCTAGACCGTTCTATTGGACAATTTGTTTCAAAATGTCAAGTCCTCGAAGATTTATACTTGGAGAGATGCTCTGTAACCGAGAGATTTTTCGTTTGTAAACAAGATCTGAAAATCAAACATTTGATCTTGCTCAATTGTATGACAGAATATTGGCAAATGTTTATGATTGACATATCTGTTCCAAAATTGATGAACCTGGTGATCATAGGAAGATATCTCATGAATTCAACCATAAGAAATGCAACCAATCTGGAAGACTGCTCAATCGACATCAATCAAGGTTTTTCAGATAATGAACAGGGAAACTTCCTAGCTATGATTATGATAAATTTAAGAAGTTGCAAGACTCTAGCTTTAAGTAGCTGGTGCATTCAGGTGAGTTTATAAGTTCATATTTTACTCTAACCATCATTATTTTGTTTATTAATTTTTGCTTGTTTTTGTTGATAAAGGTTCTTCCAACGTTAGATTTTGGATTAAGTCAACGACTGCACGGTTCATTCACTCATTTGACAAACTTAAGGTTAACTGTCGGTTATGTGAAACAAGAACTACCTGGAATAGTCCTGTTATTGCAAAGTTGTCCTTGTCTTGAGAGATTGATGTTGGAGATTGATACAGCCAAAGACATCGATTGGGTATTCGCCTATCAGAATTCAGAAGGCTTTTTAATTTTTCTATTTTTACTCTAGAACTTCTAACAATCTGAGATTTCTATGATTATTCAGCTGATGATTGTTAATGACATGTTTGAGGGATATGAACCGGATGTTTTTCATTTCGAAGAGGATAACTATCTTGAGAATCAGACTCGAGATATCCTTTGTCTGCAAAGAAGCCTCAAGGTTCTTCAAATTTACGGGTTCATGGGACGAAACCAGGAGATACATCTAGTAGAGTTCCTACTCCGTAATGCACTAGTGTTGGAGAATCTAGTCATATACATTGATTTGCCAGATGAATGTGGAACTCGAGAATCAGCCCCGAGTCTTCGTGAGTTGGACCAGCGACGCACGTTGCAAGCACTGCTGGATTTACCGAGGGCATCTTCTGTTGTTCAAGTTTCTGTGGAAAAAGTCAGAGTTTTGGCGCATGAGTAGTGAAAGAGTTATGTTTGTTTTCTTATGCATGAATGTTAGTGTTATGTTTTTAATTTGAAATTTAAAGACTAAGTCATAGCCTCATAGATCTTACCTTGCTATGATGCATTATTTGTTTATCATAAACTTATAATTAATTGCTTGTTTGGTTAGATATTACAATGTTTATTTATTTTTATGATTTTATTTTTAATTATGTTTGAGATAGATATATAGATCTTTTACCTTAAAATTGATATGTATATAGTATTATTACTCACAATTTTGCACATATATAACACAAATTAGTTATACATTTCAGAAAAATTCCACACTTATCCCCCATCACTCTAATGTAGGGCATTTTTAATATAATGGAACTACCTATGATTTTAATTTCATAAATCTATTAATGATTAGAGTAAATGTTTTTATCAAGTTTGTCATCTTTATCAACTTTCACATTATGCATAACAAACGTATATACCAAACTTTAAGTAAGAAATGTTAGACATATATAAATTTCACTCAGCTCATCTTCAATCAGTTCTCAAAATTGCTCCCAAGCTGAATTTCTCCTCTCAAACCGTTCTTATACTTTTTTTTTAATTATAAATTGGTCTTTTGAGTATTAATACGTGTTAGTTTTATATGAGTAATGATAGGAGAGTAAAAAATTTGTAACTAATGAGAATAAGAAAACTAGAATCACCATTTGATTAGACTTGATCACTAAATATAATTCAAAATATTTTTTTTTTTATCTCTAATAATAATTTATCACAATTTATAATTTCTCTTCATTAATATTTTTCTTTTTATCTATTAATTTATTAATAAGTTCTTTAATTTATTTATATATTTTTAAAATAATAATAAAGAGAATAAATAAATCAAATAACAAAATATATAAATATAAAATTTTAAAATAATATATATTATATTTTTCAAAATAATAAAATGAAGAATGAATCAATTATATAATAAAATATATATTATATTTGATAAATATATATAAGAGAGTAAAAAATTAAATAAAAAAGTATTATTATTTTAATTTAACTAATTATTTCTCTCATCAATTAATTTATATATATATATATATATAATTATTAATATTTTTAAACTATCTACTAGTTGTTTAACTTTTTTTTTCTATTTAGATTCTTTTCATTTTTTTTTTTTTAACGTACTAGAAATTCAATCAACTACCAAACTCAATCAACTACTTCATTTTTTTAGTGTTTTTTTTATCTACGCGTGAAATATTAATAAGTTGGTGATTTGGGTATTAAATTATATTATTTGTACTTTAAATTATGTATTGTTTCTAATTTATATATGAAATTTGAGATGTCTAACTATAAATTATTTGAGTTTGAAAAAAACAATTTGATTGGAGATGGTTTAAGTAAATTATTAAGTCAATAATATAGAGTCTTTTATGTAAAATATAGAATGTCTTCTTTAAAAAAAAATCTTGACACCAAAATTTATTTTGTTCTCCACTTTTAACTTACATCATTTTTTAGTAAGATTAATTTTTTTTATCTCATAAGCAAAACTCTTTTCTAAATAAAATAAATAAGAAATATATTCATTTATAAAACAAAAATTCTTACTTAGATAATTAATTTTTTCTAGCTTAGCGGCAATAATAGATGGATATCCCAAATCTCTTAGAGAATTCTTGAGTTCGAGCCCGTTAGGTGACAAGTTATGTGCCTAATTAAATGATTAACTGTGTTTGTGAGCTATGTGTTTAACTCCTTTGTGGTCATATTTTTATTTAATCCTCTCTTCTAACCTAGCGACATCAAGAAGTGGATGTCCCAACTTCCTTTAGAGGTCCTAGGTTTGAGCCCGTCAAGTGGCAAATTTTACAATTGGTTAAATAGTTAAGTATGTTTACGGGCTATGTTCTTAACCCCCTCGTGGCTATATTTTATCTACTCTTTTAGCCTAGTGTCAACTAGATGTGGATATCTCCAGCCTCCTTAAGAGGTCCTAAGTTCGAGCTTGTTAGGCGGAAAATTTTGTGCTTGGTTAAGTGTATTTCTAGGCTATGTTCTTAACCCCTTGTGGCAATATTTTTTAATCCCCTCTTCTAGCCTAGTGGAAACAAGAGGTGAATATTATCAGCCTTCATAAAGTCTTGAGTTCGAGTCCATCAAGCAACAAGTTATCCGTCTAGTTTAATGGTTAAGTGTGCTTGAGGGATATGTGCTTATGATACACCCTTAATGTAGATTTAGGTATATATATTTGAAATGACATAAATAATAGAAATAGAACGAAGAGAATATAAGATAACACTTGAATTGATAGAAGAGAGATAGAACCCTAATAGGGTGAATACAATGGGGGAAGAATAAGAAGATAGAGAGAAGTTGATCTTGAGAGAATTCTCAAATAATGTCTAATGTGTTTTCTATAGACCCCCGATATCTTCTTTATATAACCTCCACCTACCATAATCAATCCTCAGCCGAATATTCTGTATATTATATTATTTTCCTTATATACTCTATAGCTGCCAAAATCAGTTGCCCGTCAATCTCACATTTTTAACTACTATCTTATTAATAATTATTTATTTTCATATAAATAATTATTAATTCTAAATCAATTAATATTCCATATTTTGGCTTACTGCCTTATTAATAAGGGTTACATCTACCCATCAACTTATTTTAGGGTTAAGAACCTTAACCCCTAATAATCCCTTGTAACAATAGTCTCCCCTTCAACATTTGTTCGACCACAAACAATACAATTAAAAGAAGAAGCCAACTTATTTCCAACAAACCCAAGTTTTGGAAATTTATGTTCCAACCAAGATTTATTCTCCCCTGTAGATAATAAACGAAGGTTTAACTAGCACTCCCAAGTATCTGGTGGCTCTTCAAACCACACAAATTGTTTCAAAATATCTCCCAATTGTAAGGCATAAGAACAATTGCAAAACTCTGCAACTGGTGGTTCTTCAAACCATAATAAGTATTTGCATCTCATCCATGTTTTATGCCATAAAATTTTTTGAAAGCAAGATCCAACATCTTGAGATTTCTCGAACCACAAAATCTGGACGCAGTTTGGACTTGGCGCTAAGTATGCTTGAGAAATGGGATCAAACAACAACATCCTATCTTCAAGGCCCAAAACATCTTCAAATATTTCTTTAAATTTTACTTCTCCCAAGTCAACCCGATAATGATCTTCTTTTCCAACGTAGGTTGTCTTCGCATTCTCTTTGTCATCGTACACTTGTGAGACTTGCAAATAAATAATCGAAGAACTTGAATTATCGTAGATTTCTTCATCGAGACTGAGATTGTCGTGTTTGATATCATGAGTATTTGAAGTCTCCATTTCTTTTCCATAACAAAAGTCTTAAATAGGAAGTGTGTCTTCCACTTTAGAACAATCATCATTAAAAGAGGTTTCGTCTTTGTTTAAAGCCGAATATGTCAATGGGGAAGGCATCGATTATGAATGTGTCAATGTGGAATGTGTCGATTGTCCAACATCTTCTACAGGTTGCTTGTCATCTTCTAGTAACTCATCGAATTCGACTTTCAATTTTTGACGATCGTTTTCCCACTTTTGCCTTGTTATTTCTTCATTGACCTTTTGTTTCTGTCTTTTAATTTCATCAGCGATCCTCCCTGATTTTAACAAGTCGATTATTTGTTGACATTGTTCCGCGATTACCTTCCACGGTTCTAGTTGCACTTTCTTTTGTATATGTCGTGGATCGTCCCTGACACATGACCCAAACTCACATCGTAATAGTTGTTTTAACTCTCTCCACGTCAATCCTCTGCTGAGAGTTTTCATGACCACGTGTTCCCTAAGCCATCGTAGTGCCTTTTCCCTCATGTGACTTGTCGCAAGATGAACCTCGTCTTCTTCAAGTGTGTCGTTAACCCGAAAAAATATTTCTGCCTCATAAATCCAGTCTTCAACATCTTCGACATTTTCTCCAAAGAATTTTGGAAATTTCATTTTGACAACTCACTACACTTTATTCATTCATACGTCTGACTATGTTTATGATTTTCATTCAACTATCTGTCGATACGTGTTTCCACCATATTGCCAAGAATGTCGCTATGATACCAATGATACACCTTAATGTAGATTTAGGTATTTATATTTGAAATGACATAAATAATAGAAATAGAAATAGAACGAAGAGAATATAAGATAACACTTGAATTGATAGAAGAGAGATAAAACCCTAATAGTGTGAATACAATGAGGGAAGAATAAGAAGATAGAGAGAAGTTGATCTTGAGAGAATTCTCGAATAATGTCTAATGTGTTTTCTATAGACCCCCGATCTCTTCTTTATATAGCCTCCACCTACCATAATCAATCCTCAGCCGAATATTCTATAGATTATATTATTTTCCATATATACTCTCCAGCTGCCATAATCAGTTGCCCGTCAATCTCACATTTTTAACTACTACCTTATTAATAATTATTTGTTTCCATATAAATAACTATTAATTCTAAATCAATTAGTATTCCATATTTTGGCTTACTGCCTTATTAATAAGGGTTACATCTACCCATCAACTTATTTTAGGGTTAAGAAACCTAACCCTAATAATCCCTCGTAACATTAGCCACCCCTTCAACATTTGTTCGACCACGAACAACACAATTAAAAGAAGCCGACTTATTTCCAACAAAACCAAATTTTGGAAATTCAGGTTCCAACTAAGATTCATTCTCCCATGTAGACAATAAACGAAGGTTTAGCTGACACTCCAAAGTATCTGGTGGCTCTTCGAACCATATAAATTACCAAAATTGTTTCCATAGAATATTTGGTGGTTCTTCAAACCACACAAATTGTCTCAAAATATTTCCCAATTGTAAGACATAAGAACAATTACAAAACTCTGCATCCGGTGGTTCTTCAAACCATAATAAGTATTTGCATCTCATCCATGTTTTATGCCATAAAATTTTCTAAAAGCAAGATCCAACATCTTGAGGTTTCTCGAACCACAAAATCTTGACGCAATTTGGACTTGGCGCTAAGTACGCTTGAGAAATGGGATCAAACGAAAATATCCTATCTTCAAGGCCCAAAACATCTTCAAATATTTCATTAAATTTTATTTCTCCCAAGTCAACCCGATAATTATCATCTTTTCCAACGTAGGTTGTCTTCGCATTCTCTCTGTCATCGTACACTTGGGAGACTTGCAAATAAATAATCGAAGAACTTGAATTATCATAGATTTCTTCATCGAGACCTAGATTGTCGTGTTTTATATGACTATGTGAAGTCTCCATTTCCTTTCCATAAAAAAAGTCGTCAAATAGAGGTGTGTCTTCCACTTTAGAACAATCGCCATCAAAAAAGGTTTCGTCTTTGTTTGGAGCCGAATATGTCAATGGGGAAGGAGTCGATTGTAAATGTGTCGATGTTGAATTTGTCGATTGTCCCACGTCTTCTCTAGGTTGTTTGTCATCTTTCAGTAATTCATCGGATTCGACTTTCAATTTTTGACGATCGTTTTCCCACTTTTGCCTTGTTATTTTTTCATCGGCCTTTTGTTTCTGTCTTTTAATTTCATCGGCGATCCTTCATGATTATAACAAGTCGGTTATTTGTTGACACTGTTCCGCGATTACCTTCCACGGTTCTGGCTGCACTTTCTTCTATATATGTCTTGAATCCTCCCTTGCACATGACCCAAACTCACGTCGCAATAGTTGTTTTAGTTCTCTCCACGTCAATCCTCTACTCAGAGTTTTCATGACCACGTGTTCCCTTAGCCATCGTAGTGCCTTTTCCCTCATGTGACTTGTCGCAAGATGAACCTCGTCTTCTTCAAGCGTGTTATTAACTCGAAAAAATCTTTCTGCCTCATAAATCCAGTCTTCGACATCTTCGACATATTCTCCAAAGAATTTTGGAAAATTCATTTTGACAACTCACTACACTTTATTCATTCATGCGTCTGACTATGTTTACGGATTTCATTCAACTACCCGACGATGCGTGTTTCCACCATATTTTCAAGAACGTTGCTCTGATACCAATGATATACCTTAAACTTGAATTAGGTATATATATCTTGAAATGACATAAATAATAGAAATAAAATGAAGAACGAAGAGAATATAAGATAATATTTGAATTGATAGAGGAGAGATAAAACCTAACAACTAGGGTGAATACAATGGGAGGAATGAAGAAGATAGAGAGAAGTTGATCTGGAAATTTCTCGAATAATGTCTTGTGTTTTCTGCGGATCAGGATCTCTTCCTTATATAGTCTCCATCTACCATAATCAATTCCTCAGCCGAATATTCAGTAGATTATATCCCTTCCTTATATACTCTCCAGCTGCCATAATCAATTTCCCGTCAATCTCACATTTTTAGCTACTACCTTATTAATAATTATTTATTTCCATATAAATAATTATTTATTCTCAATTAATCAATTATTCCATATTTTGGTTAACTGCCTTATTAATAACTGTTACGTCTACCCGTCAGCTTACTTTAGGGTTAAGAAACCTAACTCTAATAATCCCTCGTAACAGCTTAATCCGTTGTCCATTTGTATCCCCTCTTCTAGACTAACAGTAATAAGAGGTGAATATCCTTAACCTCCTTGTGAAATATTGGGTTCGAGTCTATCACACGAAAATAAAAATAAAAATAAAAATTCTTTACTTTACAAGGAAACCCTAAAGAGAGTAAAGCATTAGAGATTTCCAGCGATTGCACATTCTCATATTCAACAAGAATCACATCCGAATCAAGATCGTCGGCACGATCGACACAATTGGTACAATCACACGATTTAGTTGATTTTGTAGTTTGTTAAAGGAAACGTGGTCGGAGTAAAGATCGTCGGCACAATCGGCACGACTGAGACATCTGACACGTTTGGCACATCGAGGAAAAATCATCTAGGGTTATAAGTTGCGAAATAAATAAACATCGTCTAGGGTTTGAACAAGGTCGTCATTCAAAATTTTTGCTCTGACTTTAATCCCATGTTTTAAAGTCTTATTGGAATATAGGTAAAATAAAAAACAACAAAGTGAAAGAAATGCATGACTTTGTTCTTAAAGGAATCAAAGAAACTGAAGGGAAAAAATTAACAGAATAGATGAAGAAATAATTAATGAAAAGTGCAGGAAAGCAGCAAAGGCCCAATTGCTCCTCATGCATACAAACAATGGAAAAATCTACTTGGGCAATATATTTAGACAAAAGTGGAGGTACTGAATTCTCTTTATGAATTTAAATTGCTTCCTGTAGTAGAAGAAAATTGTGTTAAGGAATAAGAAAATGTAGTGGTGGGAAACTACATAATAAAGAATATAGTTTTCTTCCTAGTCACCAAAGGGGCACTTATAAAGCAATGAAAGAAAAAATGACTGGAGAAAATTTCAATAAATATACATGATCTCTACGTTCTAAAATTCAAGAAGGGATCAAATCTGGATGAAATTCTAAAAAATGGGCATACATATATTGGATTCAACTGTATGAAGATGGAAAAATGGTCTGAATATTTGAACCTCTTAAGAAAATCTAAGGAAATAAGTTAGATATGGTTCAAAGTTTGGAATATCCATGCACACATGTATAATGTAGAAGCTCTTTTGAAAGTTATTGGATAGACCATTATATATACCCAATTACTGAAGGAGGAGAGCATCTTTCCTTTTCTATAATTGACAAATAAAATGACAGTGGTTGACATAAAAGAAAATATGTTGTCATGGAAATTACTTATGAGTGAAGGTCACACATGTGTTCATTCTGTAATACTTTTCAACATGTCAGCACGAAATGTTCTCAAACTAAGGAAGAAGAGTAGAGAATACTGAAAGTTAAGGAAGAAAAAAAAGCAAGAAAATAAAATAGAAGAGTCTAACATCAAAGAAAAAAATGTGGAGGAAGATTAGGAAGTTGAAGCCAAGGAGGAGTCTAAAAAGGAAGAAAATAATGTGATTTAAGAAAAGAGGGTACATGAGACTCTAATAAAGAAGAGGAAATGTTGTAATGAAATAGAGGTTTAGGAAGAAGAAGTAAGTTGATTCTCAAACAAATCAAGCTGTAGTAGAGGAAACCAGAGAGGAAGATACACAGACTAATCAAGTTGAAGCTGAGGATAACAAGACAAATATAGAGGATACCAAAGCTGATACTGAAGGAAACAAATGCAAGAATCCTAAAAATCAAATAGAGGACAACAAATATAAGAACCTTGAAGTCCTAAAAAATAACTCTTTCTATCAGATTATCACGAGTTCGTACCAAGAAAGATTATACAATGGGAATAAGCAAGCATCATCAACATCGTCTTCAATTCAATGTCCTTACATCGCAAGAGGAAGGGGAAGAAGGTTTTATGACGCAGCAGATTTATATGGAAATAAACACCCCGATTGAGGTAGTTATAATCTATTTTTGATTGTATTCTTTTCGTTATAATCTTTGTTATTTGTTTTTACAAATGCTACTAATCAGTTTTTTTATTTTTTTAATCATAACTAGAATTTGTTTAACTTTGATTTTTGACCCTCCTACTTTTAAGATTTACAATGAAATAATATTAACAATTTTCCTCAAAATAAATATTATAAAAAGTTATTGTAGAAAATATAAACTACATATGTTCTCGGAAATTTTTACCTCAAAGCATTTAAAGACAAGTGTTGCAAAAACACTCTTACCTAGACCATTCACAATTTGTACATATTATGCAAGATGGACATGATTCTTTGTATTTTATTAAAATTTCATTAAATAGAAAAGATTCATTATTTAATTTATATTATGCAAGATGGACATGATTCTTTGTATTTTATTAAAATTTCATTAAATAGAAAAGATTCATTATTTAAAATTATTGAATTTAAATAGAAAAATGTTATTATATTTATTAATGTTCGAGGAGTCAAATTGAAATTCCTATTGGGGCCGATTTCGAACATTTTATTTTAAACCTCACATTTTTTGAGTTTTGGAATCGTTTGTTTATTTGAGTTAAGGTTTAGAATCCAAGATAAGGAAAATAGAATTTTGAAGATTGAGAATAAAATCACACGTTATTTAATTATAAAACTTATTTTTTATATAAGAAATTAACTAATATAATATTTATATTATCACAACTTATCCTATCAATAGATAATATATTACATATATATATTTTTTTTATATTATAACAGGGTAAATAATTCATATCGTTCAATGTTCAAGTGGCTTTTTAATTTGATGGTCTAGAAAATAAAATTAAGCTTAGTGTGTGATCCAGCCTTTGTTTCATCTTTCTTTTTAACTATTCATATAAATAATTTTTGCTTCATTTCAAATCAAGATCTATCTCCTCTTCTAACCAACGAAAAAAGATTTGAATATTTCCAGCATTGGCGGTTCATCTTCGAGTCTGTCAGGCTATATGTTCGGATCGTCTAGTTAAATTCGGGATTAGTCGCACTCTTTTTCCGGAAAAAAAAACATTTTTTTAATTCCACCACCTGTCACATTATTTATGAGTTTAAATATAAAAAAAAAAAAAAAAAAAGTGGTTTGATCTATTAACTATCCGACATAAATATATATAGATATTAAAAGATTGTAAATGTACATATTTACTGCATAAATATATAGTTATATTGTATCCTACTTGTTTTGAATCAGTTTATGCGGAAAAATTGATATTTTCTATTTTATTTATATAAATATTTTTTCTTTTGCCGTTTAAACAAAATCCACCTTCTTATATTCGATATTAATAGTCATATATTATATATGAGTTTTAATACCGAATATAGTATAAGATTACATAAAAAATTTTGTATTTTTAACCAACAGAAAAATGACTTCTATCAGCCACATGTTTATATTACAAAATTGTAAAAGTACAAGGAACACTTGCATAAATGAGTAATATAGGGGAAGTAAAAGTTTTACAGCGAATAGCGAAATGACGTGGATGAGTGATTGAACCTATTACTAAGCATAATTTTAAATGCTTATTTATCTCTCTCATATTTATTAATAATTTTTACTCTTTACTTTATTCATAATTTATTTTTTATCTCTTCAATCTTTATTAATAATTTATTTATATTATTAATTTGTAAATATATGTTTATATATTTTATTATTTAACTTATTTATTTAAAAAAATAGAATAATAATAGGAAAATAATAAATCAAATAAATAACAAAATATATATTTTCAAATATATATTATATTTGATAAAAATATATATTTAAGAGAATAATAAAATAAATATAAAAAATTCTTAATTTTTTTAATTAATTATTTCTCTCTTCTAATAATATATATATATATATATCGTTAATAATTTATTTATTCTTTATTTTTAAATGAGTTATAATATGAAAAATAAGAATTGGTCAAAATGATCTAACTAAAATCATTAATATTCAAAAAAAAATATAAATAAAAAACAATTTAAGAGACCAATATGATAATATAAAAGGGAATAATATATAATATTTTGAGTTAATTAATTGAATTTATAATAAATCTTATAAGAAAATATTAAATATGAAAAAAAATTAGAGAGAGAATGAGAGGGAAATTTGATGAGATGGCCCTCATAACAGCCTTAATTCAAAAGAAGCTCGCGCCTCATAAAGTTGGCAAAAGGGGTCCTTTTGTCCTGCGAAAAGTCAGGAATACCTCGGGCGCCTGATTTACCGATCATTTACGAGAAACAACATTCACGCATTTTCATCTAAAATGCGTGAGTTGATTAACGCATTTTAGATGAAAATGCATTAATGTCATTTCTCGACTTTCAATTTACGGGATGCCATTCACGCATTTCATCTAAAACACGTTAATCAACTCACGCATTTTAGATGAAAATGCGTGAATGACATTTTAGAGAAATGGATATTCGTGAATCGGGGGGTTTATTTTAAATTAGGGAAAAAAAATTATATATACGATGAAAGATGAGAAATGTTATTCACGCATTTTCATCTAAAATGCTTGAGTTGATTAACGTGTTTTAGATGAAATCCGTGAATGACATTTCTGTAAATTGAAAGTCGAGAAATGTCATTCACGCATTTCATCTAAAACGCGTTAATCAACTCACGCATTTTAGATAAAAATGCGTGAATGACATTTCTCGTAAATGATCGATAAAGCAGGCGCCCGATCGAGGGGTATTCCTAACTTTTTGCAGGGCAAAAGAGCCCTTTTTGCCACATTAGCAAACGCGGACCTTTTTTGGAATTAAGGCTGTTACGAGGGCCATTTCATCAAATTTCCGGAATGAGAAATAATTAATTAAACAAATATATTTAATTTATTCTCTTAAATATATATTTATCAAATATAATATATATTTTTTATTTTTTTATTTGATTTATTATTGTCCCTATTAATATTTGAAATAAATGATTAATAAAGATTAAAGATATAAAAAATAAATTATTAATGAAGTAAAGAGAGAAAAATTATTAATGAATATGAGAGAGAAATAAACATTTAAAATTATGTTTACCGATCATGTCTAGTCACTCTCCACCTCACTTCGCTACACATGCAAAATTTTCATCCCCTATCATTATTATGCATAAATCTATGAGTATATTGTATGTCGTGCTTTTTCTGAATCAATTATATATGTTACTAATGGTTTCACTAATTTTTCACTAATTTATCTATTTTGAATCTATTTATATATTTTTTTTATTTGTGCAAATCCTAAGATAGTGTGAAAGTTGACAAAGATGAAAAACTTGATAACAAAAAATAGAGTTGATATTGGGAGCGACTCCCCACGTGGCTGCCACGGCGGACAAAAAATATTAAGCGCGGCGACTCTTCATCATTTTTTATTAAATCATTGTCTTCTCTATGATCAAATCATAGCATTTTCTTATCGAAAACAGTTCACATCAAAAGGTTTGATCGAGTTCAAAATTTCTCTCTCTTTGAAAAACTCAAAACGAAGAAGACGACTACTGCGAAAAAAACTACCATTCCTCAGACACCGAGTTCTTGATCGATTTTGTAATGGGGGACCATTAGACAAGTACTCTACAGACCCTAAGTACCTTCAAATACTGAATACGTTAACAGGTATGTCGGAAACTTAACTTACAATCTGTAATGTGTTTTAAAGTTAATTTTAACGTTATTTAAACTGAGTTGTAATGTGTTATAATGTTCAATTGTGTTGTGATGATTTTTTTGATATTTGTAAAGTGTTATAAACACTACATTTAAGGCAAATTCTATTTTTTTTGTATTAGGTAAATTCGATGACAGCAACCGCAGTATTCAATATCAACATAACAATAATGAAATGATCTAGTCTCGACTCAACTTTTCTTTACATCACTTTTGTCTTCTCAATTTTTCCATTTAGCCGATAATTTTTTTTTCGAAGGTAATACTTATGGGAAGGAGAAGAAAAATAATAAGAGATGCTATTTTTGTAAAATAATTAAAAAAAATTCCACCGAAAGCAATGTGGGTAGTCGTTGGAGGAGTCGCCCTCTATATCATTACTCAAAAAAATATCTTAACATAAAGGATAAATTTAATGCCTCAAATTTGATTCCATTAAAATGCCCTAATGCAAATAAGGTGTGGGATTTGTGTTATATATGAAAAATCGTGAGTAATAATACTATATACATAAAATAATAATGTAAAGAATCTATCATGCATAATTCTGAAAAAACAAAACCATAAAAGGTAAACATTGTAATATCTAACCAAACAAGCAATAAGTTTCATGAAAAACAAATTAGCAAGGTAAGATCTATGAATTACTCTTTGTTCCAACAAGTCTTAACATTTCAAATTCAAACATAGAACTAGCATGCATGCATACATAAACAAACATTACTCTTTCACTAATCATCCCAAAACTCAACTTTTTCCACAGAAACTTGAACAACAGAAGATGCCCTTGGTAAATCCCTTAGTGCTTGCAATGTGCGTCTCTTGTGCAACTCACGAATACTCGGGGCTGATTCTCGAGTTCCACATTCTTCTGGCAAATCATGGTATATGACTAAATTCTCCAACACTAGTGCCTTTCTGAGTAGAAATTCTAATAGATGTATCACCTCGTTTCGTCCCATCAGCCCGTATATTTTAAGAACCTTGAGGCTGTTTTGTAGACAAAAGATGTCTCGAGTCAGACTCTCAAGATAGTTATCGAAGCGAAAAGCTTCCGGTAGATATGGCTCAAACGTGTTATTAACAAACCTGAACTGTATAATCATATAAATTTCAGATTGTTAGAAGTTGTAGAGTAAAAAAAATTTAAAAAGTATTCTGAATTCTGATCTGCCCATACAAAAAAGATGTCTTTAGCCTTATGATTAATCTCCAACATCAAGCTCTCAAGACAAGGACAACTCTGCAATAACATGACTATTCCAGGTAGTTCTTTTTTCACATAACCGACAGCAAACCTTAAGCTTGTCAAATTAGTGAATGAACCATGTAGTTGTCGACGTAATTCAATATCTAATATTGGAAGATTCTTTATCAAGAAAAGAAGAAAACATTAATAAATAAATAACCATGTTTATAGTAAAATATGAACTTAATAAACTCACCTGAATACACCAGCTACTTAAAGCTAGAGTCTTGCAATTTCTTAAATTTATCATCATCGAAGCTAGAAAATTTCCCTGTTCCATATATGAAAATTGCATGTCAAAGTCAATCGAGCAGTCTACCAAATTGGTTGCATTTCTTATGGCTGAACTCCTGAGGTATCTTCCTTTGATCAACAGGTTCGTCAATTGTGGAACAGATATGTCAATCATATAACTTTGCCACTTTTCTGTCAAACAATTCAGCAAATTCAAATGCTTGATTTTCAGATCTTGTTTACAAACAAAGAATTTCTCGGTTACAGAGCACCCCTCCAAGTATAAATCTTCGAGGACTGGACATTTTGAAACTAGTTGTCCAATAGAACTGTCTAGAATGTCCACATCTTTCAAATATAGCACTTTTAAGTTCATGAAACATCCAAATTTAAATGCTTTAAGTTTGCAGAAGCTCAAAATGAAACTTGTAAATTTGGGCTCAAAAGGCTGATGAGGAAGTTCAAAAGTTTGTGCTGTTCTTGTGCGCCTCGCTGCAATAATGCCTAGATTACAGTACATGTTTGGTGTTGATGAAAAGTTCAACTCGAGCATCTCTATATCTCTTGTCATCAAAAAGTGAACCCAACTATTAACATTTGAGGCATATCTTGTTGTAGGTTCATATTGAAGTGATAATCGTGCATATTTTATAATGAGACAACTAGAGTGATGTAACATAACGTGGTTCACAAACCCTGCAAATCTCTGTTTGCACTCATCTAGCCCATCACTTCGAGGGTGCTCTTCATGTAATACACTGCGAACTTGTCTTCTCATTTTCGAAACAATTTCATTTTCGTCGAAAATCAAAATTGGAGTTTCACGCAAAAGATCTTGCCATTGTTTTGAAACCATGCCCAAAATTATCCAGTGCTTAAAAGGAAGAAATAAGAGTATGTGATGCAGAATTTCTCTCGGCACTTGACTTATGTAATCAACCCCTTCTCGTGCAATCTCTTTTGATGTTTTTCCACTTTTGTCTTCTTCATTGGTTGGACTTTTGTTTCTCATCATCTTGAAAAAAAAAATAGTGTTTCAACTGTTTATAGAAATATGTAATTAAGTTAGACTTATTTATCAACATGCTAAAAGATTGTTAAAACACAATGTTTAGTAAAATAATTATTATGTAAACATAGTCATAATCTCCAAATTATGTATATTAAGGAGATAGAGATTTGACACATGTATGGATAATTTCTAGGATGTTTGTAAATGTAGGATTTAAGGAAGGAAGACTGGATTATTTGTTAGAAGAAGAAAAATGATAGAAAAAATCTAGGTTCTAAAACCTTTTATTTTGAGTATTCTTTTATCAAGTTTTATTCTTTAAATGTTTGGAAGGGGAAATGTACTACTTTTGATCAAACACTTAGACTTGAAAATATTAGAAAACAAAAGAAAGAAATATTAGCTAGTCGTTATACCTAATAAAAAGATTGTGATTTTGGATATTTTAAATGCCAAATTGGAAAAATAATTAGAGTGAGAAATTTGTAGATAAATAAGTTAATCAGATTTTTGTTCAGAAATCAAGTCATTTGAATAAATATTCGAATTATTATGGATTTTACGAGGACATGTCACTAAATATTGTGTTCAATTTTCAAAATTTCGAACTTAATGTGTGAGCGTAATAAGTCTTATTTCTAAGCAGAATCAATTAGAGAAATATAAATACAAGTGATAGATATATATGTTGGGCATGAACCTTACATTATTGCCTCTATATGAATTGATGAAAAAGTGGCACAAAAGCTGTAGATGTGACTCATATAAGTCATATAAATAATTTAGAGCAATTAGTATTATATGATAACACAATTTAACATCCAAGATTGTCAGTCTAAAGACCAAACTTAGTTTTTAACAAAAATATATTTTCTTGTGTTTTCGATGGACAGTTAGGATTCGAATTTGAAAATATATGATTGACTCAATGTAAATTGTATAGAAGAGGATGATTTAGAACCAACTAATTGAAGTGAAATTTTATATTTGTTTGAAAATTAAACTATAAAAAAGGTTTTAAAATAAAAATAATTGATAAATTAATACATAGGATTGAACAAGATTGATCGATTATTGTTTCTTACTATATATTATTCAATTAAGAACATCTAATTCAAACCAAGATTGCTCCAAGAATATAAAATCCAAAAATAAACATTTTCTTGAATTTGAATTTGGGTTTTTTTGAATGGCACGAATTCAATGAGATCTGAGAGAGTGAAATTGATTAATATCATATAGGGATCAAATATGAATCATCAATTGAAGAAATGAAAGACAATTCAATACATAATTAAGAAATTGACCAAAATTGGGTTTATACTAAATTGAAGTATGTATTACAATATTTGGAGCTTACAAGAAATTCAGAACAATTTTATATATTCCTAATAAATAACATCCTAGCAAGAACTAACCTTGAAGGCTGAGTTGATTCAAATCGAAAATCCACAAATTTGAAGCTTCTTGTACTCAACAATGGCTAAATCTTTCCTTCTCATTTTGTCGTCCCAAACTTTGTATTTATACTCTCCTGGACATAAGTAATTCAACCTAACAAACCTCAACCGTTTTGGTTGAATAACGGGATTAATTTTGATTTTTCTCTTTTGTGTTCTTAAACTTCAAAAGAAAATTCGTCTTATACTTTCGATTAAATTCGATTATTTCTTCGGGTAGATCTTCAAGTGGTTTCAACCGGTTTTGAATTTAATGGTTTGGATTGAAAGTAATTGGGTTTTCAGAAAAAATTAAAAAAAGTTAATCTGCCGTGATCCAGCCTTCGTTTAATCTTCTGTTCTCCACTGAGATCAGGTGATCCATGCTCCATTATCCCGCCCAAGACCAGTGTGTATGAACCCACACCCAGGCTCCGAGTTGACTCTTCGACCCGACAAAATGTTAATCTTGATATTTTGCCCCCAAATTAGGGGTGAGCAAACGGGTAAATCCAACCCGTTTACCCAACCCATATTCAACCCAAATTAAATTTACCCAACCCATAATTCAACCCATATTATTTACTAATATGGGTTGGGTATGGGTTGGGTTGAGTATAGGTTGGGTAACCCAAATTATTTTATTTTTATTTTTTTATTTAACATGTATTTGCCTCATTTAACACATTTTTATTCGTTTAACACGTTTTTCACGTTTTTGACATTTTTATACGTTTTTCACATGTTTAACACGTTTTTGGCACGTTTAACACATTTTTGACACGTTGTTCATGTTTTTGGCATGTTTAACACGTTTTTAACACGTTTTTGACATGTTTGACACGTTTTTGACACGTTTGACACGGTTTTTTTTACGTTTTCGACACGTTTAACACATTTTGACACATTTTTGGCACGTTTAACATGTTTTAACACGTTTAACACGTTTTGACACGTTTAACATATCTTTCACATTTTTGACACGTTTCACGCGTTTTTCACGTTTTTGGCACGTTTTGACACGTTTTCCACGTTTTTGACACGCATTGACACGTTTAACACGTTTTCGACACGTTTAATACGTTTTTCACATTATTGACACGTTTCACACATTATTCACATTTTTGGCACGTTTAACACGTTTTGTCACGTTTAACATGTTTTTACACGTTTTTCACGTTTTTGGAACGTTTAACACGTTTGACACATATTCCATGTTTTTGGCACGTTTAACACGTTTTCCTCGTTTTTTTGCACATTTTGATATGTTTAACACGTTTTTGACACGTTTAACTTGTTTTTTACATTTTTGACACGTTGAATACGTTTTCACACGTTTAATGTCAAACGTGTGAAAAACATATTAAACGTGTCAAAAATGCCAAAAACGTGTTAAACGTGTTAACGTGCAAAAAAATATGTTAAACATGTCAAAAATATGTTAAATGTGTAAAATGTGTTAAAATGTCAAAAACGTGTTAAATGTGTAAAATGTGTTAAAATGTCAAAAACGTGTTGAATGTGCCAAAAACGTGAAAAACGTGTTAAACATGTTACAAACGTATTAAACATGTTACAAACATGTTAAACGTGTTAAGAATGTGAAAAATATGTTAAACATGTCAAAAACGTATTAAACGTACCAAAATGTGGAAAACGTGTTAATGTGTGAAAAACGTGTCAAATATGTCAAAAACGTGTTTAACATGCCAAAAACGTGAAAAACATATTAAATGTGTGAAACACGTGTCAAACGTGTGAAAATATGTTAAACATATCAAAAACGTGTTAAAATGTTAAAAACGTGAAAACCGTGTTAAACTTATCAAAAACGTGTTAACGTGTTAGTTATGTTAAAAACGTGTTAAACGTGTCAAAAACGTAAAAAAGACGTGTTAAATTTGTAAAAAAACGCGTTAAACGTATTAAACATGTCAAAAACGTGTTAAACATGACAAAAATGTGTTATTAGTATGAAAATGTTTTAAACATGTCAAAAACTTGTTAAACGTGCCAAAAACATAAAAACGTGTTAAACGTGTGAAAAACATGTTTTAAATGTGAAAACGTGATAAAAATATTAAAAACGTGTTAAACGTGTGAAAAACGTGTTAAACATATCAAAAACGTGTTAAAATGTCAAAATCGTGTTAAACGTGTCAAAAACGTGAAAATTGTGTTAAACTTATCAAAAACGTGTTAAATATATTTAAAACGTGTTAAACGTGCCAAAAACGTGAAAATCGTGTTAAACTTATCAAAAACGTGTTAACGTGTTTAATATGTTAAAAACGTGTTAAACGTGTCAAAAATGTAAATAAACGTGTTAAACTTGTCAAAAACGCGTTAAACGTATTAAAATGTCAAAAACGTGTTCAACGTGACAAAAACGTGAAAAACGTATTTTTAGTGTGTAAATGTGTTAAACATGTCAAAAACGTGTTAAACGTGTCTAAAACGTGTTAAACGTGTCTAAAACGTGTTAAACGTGTTAAACGTGTCAAAAACGTGAAAACGTGTCAAAAAATTGAAAACGTGTGAAAAATGTGTTAAACGTATGAAAAACGTGTTAAACATGTGAAAAACGTGTTAAACTTGTGAAAAACATGTTATAAGTGAAACGTGTTAAAAATATTAAAAACGTGTTAGATGTGTGCAAAACGTGTTAAACGTATGAAAAATATGTTAAACATGTCAAAAACGTGTTCGACTTACAGTTGGAAGGTGATTAGTTTATATTGGATTAATAATAAAGAATTAAACTAAATTTATATAATTTGGGTAATTTGGGTAACCCTAACCCAACCCAAATTAAACTCAACCCATACTCAACCCAACCCATACTCAACCCAACCCATATTAACCAACCCAAATTAATATTTTGGGTTTGGGTTAGGGTTGGGTTTGGGTAAACCCATATTATGCTCACCCCTACCCCAAATCATGTTTCATTTATTTACTGAGTTGAAACTCGATAAATTAATACTCGATTATTTAATAAATTCTCTAAGATAGTATTTTTGGCCGGTCCCGACTCGCTAAATTAATAATTCGGTAAAATTATAAGATAATACATTTTTGATAATTTCTTTAGACCCCATATAAAATATAAATTAATAATTCCTTATATATAACATATTACATTAATGATTTAGGAAGGTTTCTTGAAAAATGACTCACTTGTCTTTTGTTTTTTTTGTTGAAATCAATTTTCCCTTGAACTTTTTCATGAACTTTTTCTCCTTCTCGATGATTAGTTCACCTGTCATATTCACATGTTCTTGATATTGAAAAATTCATTCATAGAGATATTTTTCTAGGTCGGGAAATTTTGCCGGTTTGTGTCGCTTAACATTGCTTCTTTCGGGAGCAAGTGAGAGATACTCTAAAAACCGCTTAACTGTATTCGATATTGTCGCTTGACTCACCTGCAAACCATAGTTACTATGAACCCATTTTGTAATTGCTTTTGAGTGAGACTTGGATTATCCTTATTGTGCTTGCATAATGCTCTTTGAATCTTGTCTGTCATTGTTGTTTTTTTTTCACACCTTTAAGATGGAAAGCATGTTGTGTGTATGATTTGTTTGTGTTAACTTGATCTTGATTATAAAAAAAAATATTTTTAATGTCCATAAAGTGATACATTGAACACAAGAAGCATATCAATGTAGGAGATTGAATGTTTCTTTCAAATTAGGTCATTCATTTGATATAAGTACATGCATTGTATACAATAATTAAGTGGAAATTAAAAGTGTTTGTAGACTAAATATTTTACTATACATTAATAAAATATTAATTAATATATAAATTAATAATTATTAATTTATCGATTAATTAATAACTCTTTTAATTAATAAATTTTAGTCGTTGAAATGTATTATTTTATACAGTTTTTACTGTATAATACAATGGCTTGGGTTTATTGGGTTTATTAAAATTGTTCCGATATTTTAATAATTAATTTAGAATCAAATAAGTTAATTGTTTTTAATCTCGTGCAATAGATATTTATAAAAATATTTTCTAAATAATTTATATGCCTGAAATTTTAAAATATTACAAATTTTGGATAAATTTTTTTACATTATGTCATTAATAGTTTTACTAATTTATCTTTATTTCCACTATTTTAAAACAAAATCAATATTTTAATTCCATGTTCTTGTTTTTAGATGAATGACATCTTATTATTTATAAGTTTTAAAAGTGAATATATAATATAAAATTTAGTGTTGAACAAATGATTAAATTTAATATGTTTTACTGGATTCATATTAAATTTAAATTATATTATTTCAATCCCGTAATATTGATTAAGTTGGATTGGATTGAATATGTTTGAGATAATTTAATCTAATTTTTTATCCAGTTGTTTAATAAATTTATTTATTTTTAATTTATTAATTAATAATAATTAAAAAATATTATAGTTACCGAAAAAAAATTTTGTATAAATGATGTGAAAAAAATAAAAAAATAATATAATAAAAAATCTGATTACGGATAAAATTAAAAAATAATAATATATTATGACAAAAAAATGTACAATATATATATATTTTAAATAAATAAACGAATTCATATTTAATCAAATCTGAATTAGTATTTTGAATTTGAATAAATTGAATTTCGGTTTAATGTTTGAAACTTATAAAATTACATTAAACTAAAATAATAACAGACAAATGGTTTGATAGTCACGTTGTGGGCTGATTTGGGCTGACTTGGGCTGGCCCAATGTAAATGTTTTATAATATTATATATATATTTTAAATAAATAATCCAATTCATATTTAATCAAATTTGAATTAGAATTTTGAATTTGAATAAATTGAATTTCGGATTAATGTTCGAAACTTATAAAATTACATTAAACTAAAATGATAACAGACAAATGGTTTGATAGTCACGTTGTGGGCTGGCGTAAATGTTTTATAATAATATATATATATATATATATATATATATATATATATATATATATATATATATTTAAATATTTTTATTATATAGGTCCTTGTCCAGTTGGCTTCGTAGTAGCTGGATGTTATATACTAGGTTTGGAGATTAAATCCTGGCCTCATCTTCTGTTTATTACAATTAATATATTTGTAAACTAATTTTAAATGTGATTTTATTAAAATAATAATTATTTATATTTATTTAAATATATAAATAAAATTTATTTATATATTTTAAAGTATAAAGAATTATATATAATATAATGTAAATCATATAATAGTATTATTTATTTTAAAATTATATTTATATAATAATTATATATTATTATTTATTTTAAATATTTATATAATATTTATATATTAATTTTATTATTAATTTTAATATATTTAATAATATAAATTACTTAAAAGAATAAAATATAAAAATTAAAATAATAATTTATATAAATATAATGATAAGTTAGAAAAGATAAGTAAGCAAGAACTTGTTGTAGATTAAGAATATATTTCATGTGTTATTACACTTACAAGAGTATGAATTTATTCAAAAATAAGAGATACTGAAATGTTAAAATATGTAAAGATTATAAATACACTTAATAGATGAAATATGAAACTAAGATACTCAAGTGTGTTCTTTAATTGTAGACTTTAATACATTCCCTCAAACGAAACGGGGAGCCACACACCGTGAGTTTGTTACGTAATAAAGCAAATCTGTTTGATGCAAGTCCTTTGGTGAAGATGTCGACAATTTGATCATCAGTAGGTATGTATCGAATGAAAAGATATTTCTGAGCAACACGTTCGCGAACGAAGTGAAAATCAATCTTTATATATTTCGTACGAGAATGAAAAACTGGATTGGCCGACAGAAATGCAGCACCAATATTGTCACACCATAGAGTGGAAGGTTGAAGTGGGGAGATGCAAAGTTCACGTAGCAAAGATTGGAGCCAGATGAGTTCAACAGTGACATGAGCTAGAGTTCGATACTCAGACTCGGTACTAGACTGAGCAACAACTTGTTGTTTCTTTGAATTCCAAGAGATAAGATTGTCACCAAGAAATATGCAGTAGCCAGTTGTGGAGCGACGATCGTCCGGACAACCAGCCCAATCGGAGTTAGAGAAGGCAGATATATCGAGAGAAGATGATGGACAAATGAGAAGTCAATGATGAGAAGTATGACGAAGGTAGCAGAATATTCTTTTTACTGCAGACCAATGAGTGGTGGTAGGAGACTGCATGAATTGGCAGGCACGGTTGACAACAAATGTTATTTCAGGCCGAGTATGCGTCAAATATTGGAGAGCACCAACAATGCTGCGATATAAAAATGGTTCAGGAAGAGTGTCTCCATCATGGCGAGATAAAGATGACCCAGAAGAGATTGGAGTGTTAAGAGGTTTTGAGTCACTCATATTGGCTCGGATAAGAATGTCATTTATATACTTTGATTGAGAGAGAATAATATCGAAGGTAGATCGATGAGCTTCAATCCCAAGAAAATAATGTAGTGGACCTAAATCTTTAAGGGGAAAATGTGGTTAAGTTGAGAGATGATTGAGGAGATGTGAGAGGAAGAATTGCTAGTGAATATAATATCATCCACGTAGACCAGAAATAACGATGTAATTTATGGAGAGTGGTACATGAATAAAGAAGAATCATTTCTGGATTCATGAAAACCAATGGAAAGAAGAGCAGATTTCAAGGTAGTATACCATTCACGGAGAGCTTGTTTGAGTCCATAGAGTGCTTTGTGAAGTTTACACACATGATTAGGATAATCAAGATGAGTGAACCTAGGCGTTTGAGACATAAAAACTTCATCGTGTAGAGTTCCATGTAGAAAGGCATTGCTAACATCGAGTTGATGAATAAGCCATTGACGAGTGACGGCAAGTGAGAGGATGGTTCAGATGGTATTATGTTTGACAACTGGGATGAATGTTTCAAGATAGTCAATGCCTTCTTGTTGATGAAATCCCTTTGCAACTAAATGAGCCTTGTGACGTTCAATAGAACCATCAACTCTTTGTTTGATTTTAAAACCCCATTTGCAACCCACGATATTCTGCGAGGATCGATGAACAAGAGAGCACGTCTTGTTTTGAATTAGAGCATTAAACTCATTGCCATGGAAGAACGCCATTAAGTATCTTTATTGACAATGGAGAAACATGTGGGTGGATAGGTGGAGATGGTGGCAATGTTGGCGTTGTGAAGGGCACGAGTTTTGGCATGTGTGATCATATGATGAGAGGAATATTTAGGATCATGTATAACGGTGGAAAGTCCATGTGTGGGAGTAGGAGGATTGATTGAATATGAGTTGGTTGCTGATGATGGTTGATAGGAGTTTGATGTTGGGGAGTTGATTGGTGAAGATGGATGGTTAGAGTTTGATGATGATGTTGAGTGTTCGGATGTTTGAGAAGATAGTAGTTCAGGGATTTGTGATGTTAAAATTGGGGAGATTGGAGGTGATGAACGTGGTAGAAAGGAAAATGTGGTGTTAGAGAGACTGATGATGTAGAAAGATTAGTATATTTGGATAATGTATTTTTAAATGGAAATGTTTGTTCATCAAAAGTGACGTGACGAGAGATATATATTTTGTTGGAAGGAAGGTGTAGACAACGATAGCCTTTGTGATTTGGACTATAGCCAAGAAAAATACATTTTAGAGTTCGAAGATCAATTTTGTGGGAGTTATATGATCGAGTGAGCGGAAAGCAAGAACATCCAAAAGTTTTAAGGAATAGATAGTTTGGAGGACGATTAAAAAAAATTTCAAAGGGAGATTGACGAGGCTTACCATTTGAAGGAAGATGGTTAATGAGATACGTACTTGTCAAAAACGCATCATCCCAATAAGATAGGGGCATAGAAGCATGAGCAAGAAGAGTGAGACTCATTTCTGTAAGGTGGCGAATCTTGCGTTCAGCAACACCATTTTGTTCACTTGTATGAGGGCATGATAGACAATGTTGAATGCCATGAGTTTCAAGATAAGATTTCAGACTCCTATATTCGCCTCCCCAATCAGATTGTAGAGCTTTGATAGATGTGTTGAATTGATTTTCAACAAGTGTCTTAAATTTAATAAAAGTTGACAAGACATCAGATTTTCTATAGAAAGGATATAGACAAGTAAAACGGTTGTAGTCATCAATAAAATGGACAAAATATCGAAAACCGTTAGTAGAGAAAAGAGGAGTAGGACCCCAAACGTCAGAATGTATTAATTCTAATGGAGATTTACAACAAGATTGAGAAACAGGAAAATGAATTTTGTGTGCTTTTCCATACTAACAAGATTCACAAAAACTTAATTTCTTGTTGCCAATAATAGGCTAATTAAAAGAAGACATAATAAAGGTTGATGTTGATGATGAAGGGTGTCCAAGACGATGATGCCAAGAGTTGGCAGATGAACGAGTTCCAATAAGAGCTTGATGAGTGGGCAGAGGGTTGATGATTGAGTTTAGGCGATATAGCCCATTTTTAAGCGTGCCACGAAGGAGTTCCCTCTTCGTGACCTGATCCTTGACAATACAATAACTTGGATGAAATTCAAAAAAGATATTATTATCGGCAGGAAATTTGGAAACACTTAGAAGATTTTTGGTTATTAATAGGACATGTAATATATTACGTAGATGAAGGTTTTTATTGGAACATGGAATGAAGATTGCCCAATATTAGAAATAGGAAGAGGGTTACCGTCTCCCATTTTAATAGTTTATGTACCATTATATGGAGTTGAGATGCTAAGCTTGTCAAGATATGTCGTGAGATGGTTAGTAGCACCAGAGTCGGGATACCAAGCTGAGTCATAAACAGAATAAAGTGTAGCCATCATAGCAGAGTGTGTCGTTGGATTTTGATTTTGATGACGTCGACAAGTTTCAATCGAATGACCTGTAAAGTTGCAAATCTTACAAAACAGACTCGATCGACAAACATTAGCTGCATGACCAAAACGATCACACAATTGACATTGTATTTTATTTCTATTGGGCCCACGAGGCCCACGACCCAAAATAGAAGGCCCGTTAGTAGAAGAATACCCTGACCCGATAGTAGAATCCCGGTCGGAGTGTGAAAATTTAGATGAACTTGAAGGCCCATTTATTTGATATCCATTAGAATTATGGGAGCTCAATCTATTGAAAGTTTTATTTTCTACACTATAATCACTCGGAGAGGAGACCGAATGTCGCGATCGTTGGAAGTGGGATGGTTTTGAAATCCCTCTCGATCCAAAAGCAAGATTAGCGGTTGGAGAGTTAGAGTGGAATGATTCAAAACAAATCTCATGTGTAAGAAGCACTCCTTGGAGGTCTTCAATGGCGATGGGGTCGGTGCGAGTGGTTACCGCTACAATGAGAGATTCATATTCAGGACCGAGTCCTCCCAAAGCATAAAGTATAAAATCTTGTTGAGATATGTTTTGCCCAGCACCAGCGAGACTATCGATGATTAATTTTATTTTCTATAAATATTCGGCCATCGGGAGTGAGCTCTTCTTTACCGTTTGAAGTTGAAGACGAAGTTGCATTAGACAAGCTTGAGATTGAGAGGTGAATGTGCGTTCTAAAGCAAACCAAAGGGCTTTAGATGTAGTGCATGATTCACCAACCACTTGGGCTAGGATGCATTCTGAAAGGATGGAGAGAAACCATGAAAGGATCCTCTGATCTTGTTCCTCCCAAATAGTAAAAGAAGGATTTGGAGTAAGGACACTAGATCCGTCAGCAGCATCGACTTGGAGAAAGGCTTTGGGGGCAGAATTAGTTCCAGTAACATATGGATAGAGACCATAACCTTTTAGGGTAGGTAAGATTTGAGATTTCCAAATAAGAAAGTTTTGGTGATCGAGTTTAATGGATGTGAGATTGTGGAAGAGATGAATGGTTGAAGTAGAAGAAGATGAAGAAGAGGCCATGGATACAGTAATTTGTTAAAACCGAATAATGGCTCTATACCAAGTTGTAAAAGATAAGTAAGCAAGAATTTGTTGTAAATTAAGAATATATTTCAGTGTGTTATTACATTTACAAGAGTATGAATTTATACAAAAATAAGAGAAACTGAAATGTTAGAATATGTAAGTATTATAAATACACTTAATAGATGGAATATGAAAACCAAGAGACTCAAGTGTGTTCTTTAATTGTAGAGACTTTAATATGGTAAAATAGTTTTTTTGTATATTTCTTATTTTTAAATTATTTCAAAAAAATTCAAAAATATAAAAAAATATTAATAAACAAGTTAAAACAGTTATATTGATTTGTTTCGGTATTTAAATAAATAATTTGATATATTATATATTCTTCTCAAACGATTTATATGCATTAATATTCTATAATCGTAATCTTGAATGTCTAATTTGATAATATGTATTTACCACAATTTTGTATTTTTGTTCTTATTTATATTTTTTGTTTTCTTTTTCTTACATTCTCACAAAATTAGGCTAAAATCCATTAAATTAGACTTTTATATTTATTTTTATTATTTAAAACCCAATTAATTTAACTTCTCACATTTTCTTAACATATTTTTTTTAAATCGAGTATTCTTATATTTTATTAAGTTTCGTATATTTATTTTATTTTAGTAAGGGTATTTTGGGAATTGTTTGATTAATATGTTCACCTACGGGCATTAGTATAATATTTATAACTTTTTCAGCCAAGTGAAAAAAAAATCCTGAATTCGCCCTTTGCACACAAGTCTATCTTACACGGTTACAACCGACATATGCACTTGCACAAATTTATAGGTATATTGTAAATGCACAAATTTATAGGTATATTGTATGGCATACTATTTTAGAATGGGCTATGGCAATAATGGTTTCACACTTTCACTAATTTATCTTTCAATCAATTTAAAAATTATTTTCATGTATCATTTCAAAACAAAATCCATCTTCTTTAATGATTTTTCATGCAAGGCATCACATTATATAAGTATTTTTTTTTATTATTTCAAATCAAGATTTATCTTTTTATTATCTCCTCTTCTAGTTTAACGAAAAAAGGAGGTGAATATTATTAGCGTTAACGAGGTCCTCAATTCGAGCCCGTCACACTATACGTACATTTGGCATATCTAGAATTTAGAGATTAGTCGCACTCCGAAAGAGTTGTGGAACTCAATATACTAAAATAACAAAATTCATTTTCTTCTTATTTTCAACATGCACATCATCACATTATTTATAAGTTTAAACAGGACTGAAAAATTGGTTTGATCTAAGAGTTATCCGGCATACATGTCTATCTTGTAGAAGTACATGTGCATGGCTTAAATCTATGGTATATTAATTGTATTCCTACTCGTTTTGAATAGGTTATGTTGTTTTCACAAATCGATATTTCTTTCAATCTATTTATATAAATAAATTTTCTAGTGTCATTTAAAAACAATATTCATCTTCTTTAATTCCACTTTCTTATTTTCGACATTAATCGTCATATTATTTATGAGTTTCAATAGTGAATCTAGTATAAGATTACATAAAACTTCAGAATGACTTGTTTTTGTAACTACTAGCCACACATATGCCTATCTTACAATATTGTTGTAAAAGGATACATGCATTTACATAAATATATGATTATATTGTATGGCCTCCTTTTTCTGAATTGGTTAGGTTACTAATAGTTTCACTAATATATCTATTTTGAATCTATTTATATAAATACTTTATTTTTGGTGTAATTTCAAAATAAAATTCATCATATTTAATTCTACCTTCTTATTTTTTACATGCATGTCATATTATTTATGAGTTTCATTAGTAAATCTATAGTATAAGATCAATTGCATAAAACTTACACTTTGAGCTGACAGAAGAAAGATGGTTTGGTCTAGCAGTTATCGGCTACATGTCTATATTATAAGATTGTAAAAGTACATCGGTGCACTTAGGGGCGGAGCCACACATGGGCTAGGGTGGGCTACAGCCCCACCTAAATTAAAAAAAATTCTTGGGTTGTAGTCGAGGATTAAGTTTTAAATATATGTATATTAAGTATAAACATGTAACAATTTGTCCTGATGGCTTTGGATTTAATCTCCCTATGACTAAGGGAAGGTCATGTGATTAAACTCTGTCCTCCCATTTAATTTTATAAAAAATATTATAATGTTAGTTTCTTTATTATATAATAATACATAAGTTTTAATTTATATAATTAAAAATATAAGAAATTATATATAAAATAATTTAAATGATATATTAGTATTATTTATTTTAAAACTACATTTATATAATTATATATATTTTTTTTTATTAATTTTAGTTTAATTTATAATACAAATTATTTTTAATATAAAGATTAAAATAATAATTTTGTTGTAAGAGTAAAATAGTCTTTTATATTTTTTTTAAATATTATAAAAATTTATAAAAAAATATAAATTAATATTTTATAATCATCTTCTCCATTTTTTTATATTCTTACCAAATATGCGAAAATTCACTCAATTAGATTTTCATATTTTCTATATTTATATATTTAGTTTTCACTTATTTAAAATCTAATTAATTTAATTTTTCACGTTTTCTTAACTTAATTTTTCTTTAATAGGTATAATTTTGTTTTTTAAATCGAGTATTCTAATCACTCTTAAAATTTCGTTTATTTATTTTATTTTAGGAAAGGTTGGCCGAAGATCTATTTAGTAAGGGTATTTGTAAAAAAAACCGATTAATATGTTCACGTATTACACGTAATAGTATAATACCAAAAATCTTACAGTCCAGTGAAAAAAATCGTCATTGGGTTAGGGTGGGTTCCAGTCCCACCTAAATTAAAAAAAATGGGGCAAATTAAGTGAATAAACTGGGCAAATGAGTTAGCTCCAGGTAATTTTTCATCTTGGTTCCGCCCCTGTGTAAGTCTATCTATATAGAAACTAGTTACTCCTATTTTCATTTGAAATTAACTTCACTTATTATAATTTTATTGTATTTTGAAGATCACATTATTGGGATCGCTAGGAGCAGCGGTCATATCGTCGGATATTATGGACATATCCATGACCCTGGTCATAAGTGATCAGATGTAAGGATGTTCTAGACCTACATTGCACTGACATTTTTGGGATGGATTCTGACCGCCTTCTTGTCTCTCATCCTGCTCTAGATATTACCGGGTATTTATCTTCTACTTGTATTGGGTTACTTATTAGTTGAAGATTATTTGAAAATATTATTGCTTTATAGAAACAAATTTGGATCAAAATATAACATTTAGGAAGGCTTTGTACTATTGTGTGAATATGGTTTATTTGGACAGCTAGCTATCTTATGTATGTTTTTTTTGGACATGAATGAATAAATTACTTTGTTGTCTTTATTAAATTGGTCAACAAACTTATCTAGTGCATAGATATGAGATAGAAACAACAAAATAATAGATAGTAAATCTTTATATGATTATATCTACTCATTATTAACATTAATTAGGAATTCTCCGTCGAGTCATTACTATTAGAGACACAATTAATGTCATTATGGAGAGAAATTAAGTATTAAATTAAGATTAAGCTTACTGCTGAATTCAAGTCAAATTATCCACACAATCATCTTTTAGAAGCAAACCATAAAACACTCATGATAATTGGTAGTGGTATTTGATATGCTTTAAAACATACATTATAAGATGAAGTGATACAATTGAAGCAATTTTTCTGCAATATATTACTATTGCTTTGATCTTTTTAAATATAACTACTTGTTACCTTTTATTTCTTAACTTGGAGAGATGCATATCAGCTTGCTACACGTGTACCCAAATGGTCGTATTCGACTCAGACAAGTCGTGTTAGACTCTCAATTATGTTGTGTTGTGTCGTATTTTAATCTTTTACGTGTCATATCGTGTCTTAATTCACTTAAAATATTATGATCCATGGGTTTTTCGTGTCGTGTTAATTTGTATCCACAAATTTATTCGTGTCGTGTTAATTCGTATTTAATGTAATTCCGACTAGAGTTTTAACTTAACCGTATCGTGTTCGATATTCGTTTTATGTGTGTCATGTTGTGTCTTGACACACTCAAATTAATTATTTATTTATATATATATATATATATATATATTAAATTATATTGTTATTAAAATTATAAATATGATAATTAATTTATTTATTTTAATTTATAAAACTTAAATTAATTTAATAAGTTAAATATGTTAAATATATTATTTAAAAAATTAATTAATATGTAAGATGTGTAGATATAAATTTTAACATATAGTTTCATAAATAATAATTTGAATGTTGATTATTTAAAATATGTTTTAAAAACTTACAAATAATTATCTAAATAAAAATATTTAATAATTTATTAATTGAATGAAAATATAAATAGATTTAATTTGAAAATGTTAATGTAAAGGTGTGAAGTTTTGAAAGAAAATGGGAAAGTTATGGGTAGTTTGAAAAAATTAATGGGAAAGGTGTGTAAAAATTTAATGGATTTTTAGTTGAAATATTTATAAATATATATTATTATATTATAATTTAATGAAAAAGTAAGTAAAAATTATAAATATATATTATTATATTATCAAAATTAAATTATTATAATATATTTATTATTTAATATGTTAATAATAATTTAAATTATAAAATAATTTAAATTTTTAAAAATAAATAAATTCATTAATTATTTAAATTAATATAGAGAGAATTATTTGGAGACTCATATTTCTATTCAAATAATTTATTTTTTATATTTATAATTTATTTTAATTAATATTATTTAAATTGATATTTTATTTTAATATTTTAATTTAGTAGGTTTAGTTTTAATTATATATATTATATTTATAATATTAAATAATTTATTAATTTAATGAGAATATAAATAAATTTAGAGAAAATGTTAATGTTAAGTTGTGTAGCTTAGTTAATGTGATTAATTGTGTTTATGTTATTTCGTGTGCATACTCGTGTTCATGTTATGTCTATACTTGTGTTGTGTCCTTGTCGACTCGTGACCGTGTTACAATCGTATAAACTCATAATCGTGTCGTGATCGTATCGTTTTGTGCTTATGTCATGTCCAACCTGCGACCCGAGTGAAATAATATCGTATTGTGTTATCTGTACTAATATCGTGTTGTATCGTGTCAGTTCATGTTGATCCAACTCATTGCCCAGCTCTAGGTGAGACCGATACTGACTCCTATAGATGACATGTTAATGATGACTGACATGCTGTGTATGTTTGGAACAAAAGGCGGCCTTGTTCTTCGCATTATTCAGTTTGTCTTTGCTGGTATAGCCATATGTGTCATGGCGACCACTAAGGATTTTCTTAGTTCATTCATTTCAGGTTAAACAATATTTTATAATTTTATGTCATTCCTAAATTGTATTTTAATATGATTTACATCTGCTTTTCATTGTCTTATCTGACTTGAGTTGTGTTATATTTTATTGGTGACACTAGATTCCTCATGATATCTGTCATAATCAAGTGTTTGTGGAGTCTATGTATGACGAGGATTGATATTTTTTCCATGTTGGATGTAGACTAATGAATTTTTTCATTTTGACTATCTTTGTTGTTGGTGACGAGTTATGTACTTTTAGTTTTAAATATATTAATTATTGTATATATATTATTATTTTTTTGAAGTTCCCATGATAGATGGATTATATGTTGATTGATTATAATGTTTTTGGTTTATATTTTTACAAGCGACATCGTTTATTCTCTTCGATGCATCATGTGGGTGCACAAGAGTCATGTTCCTTATTCAGCACGAGCTTGATATGTGTTAATATTGTGCCTAAACTCAGGTTGTGTCCGTGTCGACTCATGACCGTGTTACGATCGTACAAATTCATATTCGTGATTGTGTCGTCTCGTGCTTGTGTTTAGTCCAACTCACAATCCGAGAGAGATATTATCGTATAATGTCGTTCCGTATTAATATCGTGTTGTATCGTGTCGATTCATGTTAATCCAACACATTGTTCAGCTCTATGTGGGACCGATATCGGCTCTTGTGGATGACATGTCGAGGATGACTAACATGCAAACTATTCGTTGAACAAAATGCGACATTGTTCTTCGCATTATTCAGTTTGTCTTCGCTGGTATAACCTTATGCGTCGAGGCCACCACTAGGGATTTTTTCATTTACGTTAGTTCAAGTTAAACAATATTTTATACTTCTATGTCATTCCCAAATTATATTTTAATATGTTTCATATCTATTTTTCATTGTCTTATCTGACTTTAGTTGTGTTATATTTTGTTGGTGGGACTAGATTCCTCATGATATATATCATTATCCAGTGCCTGTGGAGTCTATGCATGGCGGGGATTGATATTTTTTCATGTTGGTCAGATATAGGCTAATGGATTTTTCTATTTTAACATTTTTTTGTTGTTGGTAACGGGGTATGTACTTTTAGTTTTAAATATATTAATTACTATAATAATTATTATTTTTGGAAGTTTTCGTGATAGATGGAATATATGTTGATTGATTATAATGTTATTGGTTTTTGTTTTTACAAGTGACATCGTCTATTCTCTTTGTTGTATCATGTGGATGCGTAAGAGTCATGTTACTTATTCAGCACGAGCTTGATACATGTTAATGTTGTGTCTATACTTATGTTGTGTCCGTGTCGACTCGTGACCGTGTTACGATCGTATAAACTCATAATTGTGATTGTGTCGTCTCGTGCTTGTATTGTGTTCAACTTACAATCCGAGTATGATATTATCATATAGTGTCGTTCCGTATTAATATCATGTTGTATCGTGTCGATTCATGTTAATCCAACTCATTGTCCAGCTCTAGGTGGGACCGATACCGGCTCTTGTGGATAACATGTCTAGGATGACTAACATGTAGTTTATGCCTGGAACAAAATGCGGACTTGTTCTTCGCATTATTTAGTTTGCCTTCGCTGGTATAGCCTTATGTGTCATGGCCAACACTAGGGATTTTCCCATAGACGTTAGTTTATTCAAGTTAAACAATATTTTATACATTTATGTCATCCTCAAATTGTATTTTAATATGTTTCATATTTGTTTTTCATTGACTTATATGATTTTAGTTGTGTTATATTTTGTTGGTGGCACTAGATTCCTCATGATATCTTTCATTATTTAATGTCTGTTGAGTCTATACATGGCGGGGATTGATATTTTGCCATGTTGGTCAGACGTAGGGTAATGAATTTTTCCATTTTGACATTTTTTTGTTGTTGGTGACGGGGTATGTAGTTTTGGTTTTAAATATATTAATTATTATAGTTATTATTATTTTTGGAATTCCCGTGATAGATGGATTATATGTTGATTGATTATAATGTTTTTGATTTATGTTTATATATGTTACATCGTCTATTCTCTTTGTTGCATCATGTGGGTGCGCATGAGTCATGTTACTTATTCAGCACGAGTTTGATACGTATTAATGTTGTGTTTATACTCGTGTTGTGTCCGTTTCGACTCGTGAACGTGTTACAATTGTATAAACTCATAATCGTAAGTGTGTCGTCTTGTGTTTGTGTCGTGTCCAACTCACAATCCGAGTGAGAAATTATCATATAGTGTCGTTACGTACTAATATCGTGTGTATCATGTCGATTCATGTTAATCCAACCCATTTCCCAACTCTAGGTGGAACCAATACCGGCTCTTGTGGATGATATGTTGAGGATGACTAGCATGAAGGATATGCCTAGAACTAAGAATTTTCCCATGGATGTTAATTCATTCAGGTTAAACAATATTTTGTACCTTTATGTCATTCCCAAATTGTATTTTAATATGTTTCATATATACTTTTCATTGTCTTATCTGAATTTAGTTGTGTTATATTATGTTGGTGGCACTAGATTCCTCATGATATTTGTCATTATCTAGTGTCTGTGGAGTCTGTGCATGGCAGGGATTGATATTTTTCCATGTTGGTCAGACTTAGGCTAATGAATTTTTCCATTTTGACATTTTTTGCTTTTTGTGACGAGGTATGTACTTTTGGTTTTAAATATATTAATTACTATAGTTATTATTATTTTTGGAAGATAAATGGATTATATGTTGATTGATTATAATGTTTTTGGTTTTTGTTTCTACAAGTGACAACGTCTATTCTCTTTGTTGCATCATGTGGGTGCGCATGAGTCATGTTAATTATTCAACACGAGTTTGATACGTGTTAATGTTGTGTTTATACTCATGTTGTGTCCGTGTCGACTTGTGACCGTGTTACGATCGTATAAACTCATAATCAGAATCGTGTCGTCTCGTGCTTGTGTCGTGTCCAACTCACGATCCGAGTGAGATATTATCGTATAGTGTCGTTTCGTACTAATATCGTGTTGTATCGTGTCGATTCATGTTGATCCAACATATTGCCCAACTCTAGTGGGGCAGATACCGGCTCTTGTGGGTTACATGTCGAGGATGACTGACATGCAGGTTGTGCTTGGAACAAAAGGCGGCCTTATTCTTCGCATTATTCAGTTTGCCTTCGCTAGTATAGCCTTATGTGTCATGGCCACCACTAAGGATTTTCCCATGGACGTCAATTCATTCAGGTTAAATAATATTTTATACTATTATGTCATCCCCAAATTGTATTTTAATATGTTTCATATCTGTTTTTCATTGTCTTATCTGACTTTAGTTGTGTTATATTTTGTTGGTGGCACTAGATTCCTCATTATATCTGTCATTATTCAGTGTTTGTGGAGTTTGTGCATGGAGGGAATTGATATTTTTCTATGTTGGTCAGACGTAGGCTAATGAATTTTTTCATTTTGACATTTTTTGTTGTTGGTGACGGGGTATGTACTTTTGGTTTTAAATATATTAATTACTATAACTATTATTATTATTGGAAGTTCTCGTGATAGATGGATTATATGTTGATTGATTATAATGTTTTTGCTTTTTGTTTCTACAGGTGACATTGTCTATTTTCTTTATTGTATCATGTGGGTGCGCATGAGTCATGTTACTTATTCAACACGAGCTTGATACATGTTAATGTTGTGTTTATACTCGTGTTATATCAGTGTCGACTCGTGACCGTATTACGATCATATAAACTCATAATCGTGATTGTGTTGTCTCGTTCTTGTGTCGTGTCCAACTCAGGATCCGAGTGAGATATCATCGTTTAGTATCGTTCCGTACTAATATCGTGTTGTATCTTGTCAATTCGTGTTGATCCAACCCATTGCCCAGCTCTAGGTGAGACCAATACCGGCTATTGTGGATGACCTTATTCAGCATGAGCTTGATGTGTGTTCGGAAAATGTTCCATTTGTATCTCATTCATTAGTTGGTTGTTCTCATTTTTATCATTTGTCGGTAATTTCTAGTGTCCCGCTTCTTTAGTGCAGTCGTCCCTCATTTTCTTGAACTCTTTTTTTTTTTGTACATAACCACTTTTGTATATAAATAATTTTAGAGAAGAATGTCAATTTTATGTATAAAGTTTGATAGAGGTGTCAAATTTGTTAATTAAGTTGTAAAATTTTATTTATGTATTTAAACTTGTCAAATAATGTCAAATTTATTTGACTTAACATAAATTAGTAACCGCGATAAAATGTAATCCAATTGTCCCTGCCAAATCATATCCACCTATATTATATATTATATATTAATTTTATAGTCAAAATTCTTATTTCAAGCTGACTTTATAATTAAATAACAAAACAAAATAAAATTAAATGACTCATCATCAACATCGAATAACGAAAATGTTATGTTGGGACGAAGGGTGCGGCAGGGGACGAGTCTGCTAGTGCGAAATCTACGTCTTCGCTGTTTTGAGAATAGAGGAATCCGTTTGGGAAGTAGCGTTTTCTATGTCGGGGAAAATCTGAGTTAGGGCTCTAGAGGATTTTCATGGATTGGAAAGTTTATATCAAATGACAATTATAGTGAGTATAAGGACGGAGAAAACGAAGACGGAGAAACACAGATGGCTAATCAGTTTTGATTAAGTGTCGCCCAATTAGATTTGTTGTTGAGCTAGATGATTCTTTATAGACAAGGAAAGAAGATGAATATAACACTTAAAACAGTGATTCTGCCCAAATTTGATTCTAAAACAAAACAATTTCATTACAACAAATTAAATAAGATAGATAAGTCAAATTTCGATAAAGCTATCTAGAAAACGAGATCCTATAAACTTATAAACCCTAATACATAATGAATCAACCGCCAAATCCGTACAAGTACTTCCTTGCCTCTTAAGAGCTTAAACAACGTCCATGGCGGTGATTACAGTCTTCCTCCTAGCGTGCTCATTGTAGGTCACAATATCGCGAATCACACCCTCTAAAGATCTTCAGAACACTGCGAGTCTCCACGTAGATCAAACCGTTATTCTCTTCACTACTCTACGACCAAGACGACAAATATTAGGCTTTGTAATATTTGGATATTATAAATGAGAACTTTCCGGTGACGCTTAGCCTCCCTTTCCCAAACCCTTGCTGCCATTGTTTGAATATGTTCTTCAAGGTTTTTCTAAGATCTTCGATAAACTTTCGTAGACATGGTTGATTATGAGCAAAAGTTATTTAATTTAATTTTGTTTTAATAATTATAAGGTTAGTTTGTATGATTTGGCAGTGACAGCTGTATTACATTTTAACGCGGTTAGAGATTTCTGTTAAGTCAAATAAATTTGATATTTTTTGACAAATTTGTATACATAAATAGAATTTTACAACTTAATAAACAAATTTGACATCTCCATCCAACATTATTAATAAAATTCTCAATACAAATATCATTTTAGAATCCATTTGTTTATATTTCTGATTATTTATTTATATATATGAGAAATGATTGGGAGAGAGAATTTGAGGAGGAAATGATGTGGTGCAATTTGATTAGCCAAAAAAATAATAAAATTTATCTCTTTTCTCTCTTTTCTCTCTCCTCACTTTTTATTCTTTTTTCATCATTTCCTCCCTCATTCCCTCCCTCAAATTCCCTCCCTATCATTCCTCTTTATATATATAATGCATCTCACCAATGTATGGTGTTCTTTTAGATGAAATTTAATGAATTTGTAATTTCATTGTTGGAGTGGTATTTTCCTTAGACTGAGATTTATTCTCAATTCAGAAAATGACAATCCTAAATTTACTTAGGTTTTGAGCTAGATCTCATTATTTTATAGTTATAATATCGATTACTTAAGATGATAAAAAAACAACAAGACCAAGACTCAAGCATAAGGACCGAGGACGTGCTATCAGTGAAGTTCTTGGGAGAGAAAAGAGGAATGAAGTCCTTGTTGCTCTTTATATGGTTCGAACGGATAAAGGCTTTGAGGCATTTTAATTGCTTCAATTAAAACTTTATTAACTTATTAGTACATTTGTACTAATGTGAGATTTATATGATATTTCTTCGAGATTGAATACATTTTATGGTGTAATCCTTCTGTACCAAATAGTTTTTTTATGTTTGTGTTTATGCCAATTTCTGTTGGTCCCCGACGGGTCGAATACCCGAAGGAACCGAACCGAATGGTTTGGATAATTAACTTGATTTTCGGTTATGGGTAAATTCGGGTCAGAACTGATTGGTTCCGGCCGGGGAGGTTCCGGATACCCGAAAAATCCTAAAACTCAAAGAAGAAAGATCTATCGATTCGGTGGTTCTTACAGCTCAAATACCAGAGATGGGAAAGAAAAAAATAAGTTTTCAGCCGAAAGATGAGAAAGAGACGAGAGAGATCCATTTGCCTCGTCGGTTATGAAACTAGATTGAAAAAAAAAATTAAGATGTATTCAAAGTTATTTTATTAGAATCTAACTAATAGATTCCTTCATTTCAAATCTGTGTTATTTTATTAGATTACAAAATTTTGTATTCTTCAAATATAATAATTGAGATGTATTCAAAGTTATAAAATTTATAATGTAATGAAATTATATTTTATTTTGTATCCTTTCTAAATTCTTTTTAATATTTTCAAAATCATATATAAAAAACTTTGCTTAAGATTTATTATGTTTTAAAAATAAAATAATTTTAGTATTTTACACATAATTCTTTTTATTTAAATTATTTTTACAAATATAATTTACAACAAATTAGTAATAACAAATATTATAATAATTATTTTTTATTTACTAAAAATAAGTATTTAACCTATAATAATTAACTTAAACAAATAAAAAAAATAATTAGTCAAAAGTTTTTTTTTATTTATATATATATAATACAAATTTGGTTCAAATTTATGAAAAATATTTATTAAAAAACAAATGGATCCTTATTATAAATCGGGTCCGGGTCGGGTCCTGATATAGTCGGTTCGGGGCTTAAAATTTAGAGTCCTTTAAGTACTCGGTTTTTCGAGACGAGCTCGGGTTGTCACATACCTGAAATTTTGTCATGCCTATGCATGTGTGGAAGACCATAGTAGTAAATACTCCCAAGACTCTAAAAGAAATAGTGCCAGGTTTGATCAATACTTTGATCTCTTCTCTTGCTTCTTCATCATCCGAAAGATGTGATAGTTTAGATTTATGTTTTATGCTTATCATTTGTTTTACACCGAAATAACTTTGTTCTTAGCTTTGCTTGGCCAAGTACTAAGATTTATTGTCACAAACCTGAGTTAGAATTACCTTCTGTATATTTATCCCAATCGATGTTTATTGTCACAAACCTATTTTTTAATGGGGTTAAGGAGTACCCCTTACAGGGAAGAAATGATTGGGAATAGAATTTGCGAGAGGTAATTTTAAAGGGAATGACGCAATTTGATTGGCCGAAAAAATAATAAAAATTCTATCTCTTCTCTCTCCTCACACTTTATACTTTTTTCAAGTGATATAGTGGAAAATTTGATCAAATGACCCTCAAAAGAGGGATCATCTCAAAACTAACCTCCATAAAAGACTTTTGCAAAAATAATTTTTTTTTTAATTTGGACCATTTTACCCTTCTTAAATTTTACTTTTTTTTTTTTGCACTCTACGCCTTCAATTCTTATTTTTTGTTTTTTTATTGCGCCCCTACGCACTTCTTAAATTTTACTTTTTATTTTTTTTTGCGGCCCATGCCTTATTTTTTTTATTGCGCCCAACACACTTCTTTCCCCACGCCTTAAATTTTTTGTTTTTTTTTTTCGCCCCCGCGCAAACTTTTAGAATGTACATATTCTATTCTTATGAGCTGCAGAAAGCTTCACTAACTCTTAGTTGTTGAAGAAAAGCTAGATAAAATTTGTTCAAATTTAAGTAGAGAGAAAGGGACAGCATAAATGGATAATGAGAATAGGAGTTGAAGTCACCTTTTTCATAAAATGAATGGAAATATATAATCAAACATTTAACTTCATTATTGACACTAGTACATCCTCTGAATAATAAGTTTGATACAATACTGTAGCAAGTAAATATCGTGAGGATTTACTTGTAGACTGCTATGTAAGAGATGAAGCTTTATTGATGAACAATTAACAAATTCTTCCACTGTCCATGTGGTATTAATCGAGGGCTTACCATTTGATCGGCCAACATTAAGACTGTCTTCAGTGAAAATTTCCTATCACAGTATACACAGATCTTCAAGACTCGGCCCTAACAAATCCATGACAAGCACATTGTTTGTTCCTTTGGTATCATTCTCAACAGATACCCGAAGTATCTTCTTATGCTGGTCGGTTATTTGTCTTAACCGGATGGCTTCCGGTTATTACTTTGGCTTCTGGTCGGTTATTGACCGACTATCTAGTGTTTCCGGCCTTAGGTTTTGACCGATCTTGTCTTCTTTGTGCGGTCATGTTTCTGGTCAGTTTAGGTGTTTGACCGGTTGAGCTTCTTATCCGGTTCATTGATTTGACCGGTCCGGTTCTTTGTCTGTTCCTACATAAGAGATTTGTTTGTGTTAAGTTCTATTAACCGGTTTAATTTTATCTAACAATTTCTCCATTTTTGATTATTTTATTTAAAATTATCAAAATCATGTAAGATTGCAAATGTAAGCCGGTTTTGTGAGTTTTATTTGGCCGGATTTTTGGAAACTGACTTGGGAGGATTTTTCGAAAAATTTTGGAAAATTTTGAGAAAAATTTTGAAAAAATTCTATCTTTTATCTTATCAATTTCTCCCTTTTTAATTATTTTACTTAAAATATTCAAAATCCAGTCGGAAAGCAAATATAGGCCGGTTTTCCAAAAATAACTATATATATAAGTAAAGATAACCGCAAAAGGGCAAAAATATTATATATGTAGAAACCGAAATAAACATAAGTAGAGATAGAAAATAAAGCCCCTAGTTCAATTTGGATGGCAGGAAGTCATCCATTAGGTCATCTGTTGGAAGTCCTTTAGCCGGTTGAGCCGGCCTTGAAGAAGAACCTCTTGCTCCCGTGGTGTCCTGGTGAGGAGAGAACGGTTGAGCGACCGTGCTGACTGGAACCGCATTGAAAACTCGCTGTCTTGTAGGTCGCGGCTCGAGATCCTCTTCGAAGTCATCCTCTTCAACAACTGTCTCGGTGATTCTGCCCAGCATCTCGGCGACTTGAGCCTTCCTTGAAGAGACTTTCCTTTTTCGTGTTGCCGGAACCGAAGAGGAGGGAGCCGCCTTAAACTTCTTGTGAGCCTTGGCATATTCGTCGAGCCTTTGTTTTTCAGCGTTTAACCGCTCTGCATCCTTGGCCTCTTGAGCTACTATGGTCTTTGCAAGTGCCGGATTTCTGGCCATTGATATCCGTAATCGTTCGTTGAAGTTCGCATCAGACTGTGGTGCTTCCTTCTGAGCTCGGTTCTGCTCATCCAGCGCATCCTGAAGTTCCTTAGCCGCCTGAGCATTTGCCTCCTCAACCGCTTTATCGGCAGCCAGCTTGGCCTTTATCAATTCATTCACCTGTTAGCCGGTCGGCTTCAAGTTTGTTGTTCCGTTCCTCAAGGATTACATTCTTCTCTTCAGCACTTATGACCCTGTCGAGTGTTGAACCGGCTTCGGTGCTTGACCGCCCCAGGTCCTCATCGACCTTTGTTAGCCGTTGCTCGGTTTTCCATTGAAACCGTTCCAAGTCATCCACCAGCTTTGAGGTCGTATCTTCCAAGGCTACGGTTCGCCTAAGATGAGCGTCGTACAGAACAGTGTCGTCACGGTAGTTGACTTCGACCTCTGTGATCCGCTCGTTTGCCTTCCCAAGATCATTCCTTGTTGTCTCGGCCATCCTGAATGCTTGAACCGCGACCCTCTTAGCTTTCTTCTTCCAGGGCTTAACCGCGTCGTTGACAAACTCTTGAATGAGAGACTTGACTCTTTCTTCTGTGACGGCCGGTTTTGAATCCCCGGTTTGAACAGATGCGCGTGGGCCGGTGAAAGGAGTCTCTGTCCTTTCGTCGGTTTTGTTGATAGCCGAATCCGCTAGAGGAGACTTATCACCTGGATTCTGACCATCACCGGTCTCAAGAGTTGGAGAATGCGTTGTATTTCGTTGTTCGCGCACCGCTTCAAGCCGCGCCACTTCGTCGATAAATTCTCCTTTCTTGACCGCAAGGATATCCAACACCAAGAGTTGTAGTTGAGACTTCGGTGTTCCTGAAATATACCTTTCTGTAAACTTTCGCATATGTTCGGTTAACTTTTGCAGCCGAGCACGCGGTTCCACTATTGCATGTCGGTCCAAGGCTTCGTTGGGATCCTTAGCGTTTGTGAGGCAGATGACGTCTTCCTCTATCTCTAAAATCCTTTCGAATCTTTGTCCAGTGGTTAGGTCTGGTAGCACATGTTTGAAGAATTTGTTGCACCAGTACCCGAACCACTCACAGTATACTTCGGCTGCCTTGTGAGCTTGCAGATCAATTTCCTCCATGATTCTGCGCACAATATTCTCGGCCACCTTCTGGTCGGTGTCAACGGGAACGTCTTCCTCCCCATGGTCGTCTGCAACGGTTTCTTCAAGTTCAATACTGGCCGATTGTTCCTATTCTATCTGTCCTTTTTCTTTACCGGACAGATTTTCTTCGGTATTATTTGAAGCAGTTCGGTCTGAGCTGGAGCCCGAATCGTCCTAATCTCGCGTTTCAGAGGGCGGATCCACGAATTCCATCAGTTGTTTGTCCTTCTTGCTTCCCGACCTGCCATTTACCGGAGTAGGTTTCTTAGCAGCAGACTTCTTCCTTCGGCCACCTGTAGAACCGTGGGCCGGCTTCTTCTTTTCTAAGAATTGGCGAGACCTTATGATCTTGCTTGAAGAAAGAAAAACACCCGGAGCGGTGTTGATGTTGTTGTGGAGCATGATCTTCCCGAGTGGGATGGCGTATCCCCATGACCGGGTGGAATCCGATTTCACCATGTCCTTTAGATTGTTGAAGATCTCCTTCGCCCAGTTAACATTTATGCCGTTTAGTAAACCGGCAAGCATCTCGATTTTTGCCTTGGTGAGGTTGTCGAAATTTCCACCTCTCGCCTGAACCGACTTGGTGAAGATGTCACAAAGCGGTATGTATTTCGGTCGCAATGATGACTTTTTTCCGGAGACCTCTACAGGAACCGCGGTTGCCGAGAGAATCTGGCAAGCCGCCTCGAATGTTTTTCGATCTAGATCCATCGAAGCGTTGCGTCCATCTGTTGGAAGGCGTAGGATTTCTGCAACAGACTCTTCGGTTATGTCGAACTGTTTGCCGCCAACGGTTGCGGTTATTGTACTGCCAGAGAGAGATGCGGTATTAAAGAATTCTTCAACCGCTTCCTTGTATAGAACAAAAGGACCACCTAAGAAGTATTCGAGACCGGCCTCGGAAATCCGGGATAGAACTTCCTTTGCCGGAGCCAAACCGTTTTTTCTGATTTCCTCAAAGTCCACCTGGATGATATGTTTGAACAATGCGGAATCACGACCCATTGTTGATGATTGAATCGAGAGAGCAAGAGAAAAACCGCTTTGAGAGAGTTTGAGAGCTAGAGAGAGAAAGTTGTTTCGCGTAAGAATGAAGTGAAATGGCCAAGGTCCCTTTTTATAGGCGCGGTTTGGAAGCTCAACCGTCGCAAACCGTCCCATCATCTTTAGGCGGGAATTTTCCCTCCAAGTGGTTTGGGCGGCAAACCAAAGGGCGGCAAAGAGCGGTAAGCAAAAGGGCGGTAAATTAGAGCGAGAAACCAAAGGCGGGATTTTTGAGCGGGAATTTTTGGGCGGGAAATTTCCCTCCAAAGATTTTAAGTGGTTTTTCAACTTCGGTTTTGATGAGGAAGCCCCTTTTTGAAACCGTTTTATGAAGTGATTTGTTGACCGCGGTGATGCGGTGTTTTGATTTTGACCGGATAGTTCAACGAATACAAATTTGTTTATCGATTTTAACCGGTTAGTTAGATGAGTGATCTGAGTTTTCCAACTTTTGACCCGGTTATGAAACTGAAATGGATTTTCATTGAATAAGGGTACAAGATAGAAACCGATATATGAATCGGTTTGAAAATATAAAGGAAAGGAGTACAAAGAGGATAACGATACAACTTAAGCAATAACCATCCTAGAGAACTTGTCCTCTACCTCATCCACATCAAGAATTTTTGAAAGAGATGCCGGTGTACCTGGTCCAAATTCTGGACAGTACTTGAGAATGAGTCGACTGATATGAGGAGCGTAGCCGAGACCTCTTTTGGTTAACACCATAGTTTTCAGATTGTTGAATATGACCGATGACCAATTTATGGGGCATAACTCATAATGTAGGTCATCATGTTGTACACCTTCTTGGAGTAGCGCTGGTTGGGGGATTGGCAGATTAAGGAGCGATTGACAATTTCAAGGAGAAGCTAGATGTGAAAGCGAAGACAGGTCTTTAGCCCGTTGTTCTCCACCGGCACCCCAGTTCCTGAGAACAGCCAAGCATAAGATTCTGCGGCGCTGCCTTCCCGGGGCGGGAAGTCTGAAAACCCTTCAGTGGGCAGGTTGAACATTTGAGCAAATTCGGCTTCATCCAGCCAGAATGTGTGATCTCTCACCGTAGAAACAATGTAGTTTCCTATTATGCAAACATTTCTGAAGAAAATTTTGACATCCTCAAGGAGTATAGGGCCGGTTTCTTCGAGAAAGGTGCAAAGACCGGTGTCAATGAGGGATTCAAACAACATCTCCTTTGTTTCTTGATCATTGATCTCCATGCATGAGTCAAAATCAATGCTTAGGAAATTTGGTAGAGTTCGGCTCGGCATGATTCAAGCTTTGCTAAGAGAGAGATGGAGTTCAAGAGATTTTTGTTTTGAGATGTGTTAAGTTGATTAGGGGATGGCTCTTTATATAGATCCGGTTTTGGAGGGAAAATATCAACATTGAAGATCAGTTTTGTCTTATTAGAGAAGAGAATATTTATGTTTCCAAAGTGTATTGGGAAGATGTTACTTTTGACCGATTGCGGAGCTCGAGGTAGGGATTTAGTCCAAAGGTAACCAAGTTAGTTGGGTAGTAATTACTCATGTAGTTGGGAGTTACTTCATTAATTAGATGTTACTTTTCATTAATTACGGATGTTATAAAAAAAAGTAACCGATTGAAACCGAAGATAACATAAGCCTAGCCGAAATAAGCATAAGATAGTTGAACAAAGATACAACCAGTTCGTGCAGCAAAATGACCGGTTGTAAGAGTGGGTGACTTAATATCCGCTGGAGTTGGCGTGACCGGTGAAGTTGATGTGGCGGTTCCTCCTCTTCCAAGCCTTTTCAAACCGCTCATAAAATGAATCGGTGACTTCCTTGGTGAGTACTTGGGCTTGGTTCAGCCCTTCCCCCGGGCATGTTAGAACTCCAAGCTCCAGAAGCAGACAACTTATTTGAGGAACGAGACCGACTGTTCGAACGTCAATCATCAAGATTAGGGCGTCGAATAGTACCCTTGACTAGTTGACCGGTGTGCTAGTGGTTATAGCGGCCATGATGTTGAAGGCAGCGGTACAGTACGTGTTGGTTACATCCCTTCTCAGGATGCCTCGACCGATCACATCGTTGAGAAGCTGGTATTCAGCTTTCAACAGTGACTTGGCACCGTGGTCATCAACCGGTTGACTTGACCGGGCAAAGGCTAAGGAGATCTCGGCTTTTAGTTCAGCCGGTACATTGAGGTCAGTCAGCCCTTGCTTTGGTAGGTCAAAGCATCTTGCAAAGTCATTTTCGGTAAAGTCGAATACAATCCCTCCCACTTTTGACTGAATGTGTGTGTCAAAGTGAGGAGTTCCACGAAAAACCCTAGCATTGTAGAAGAATTCCAGTACTGATTCAGAATAGATGACATGTTTGTCATCGAGAAAGTGCTGAAGCCCGGTGTCTTCAAGTGACTTGATCATCTTGAAGACATTGTAGTGTTCAGTACTTAGAGCATATTTGAAGTCCACTTGAAGGATATTTGGAAACTGAGACATTTTTGTCTTAGTGAGAGAGTAAGTTATATCTTGTGATTGTTTTGTTGAAGGTTTGTTCAACTTATATACTAGTGGAGAGAGGATCTTATTATCCAGGTATCACAGGTGATAATGTCTATTAACCATAAGATAAAGTAGTTTACATTAAATAAGCATATCTACAGCCTAGGATGTTGGTCATAAGCCTGGACCATGAAAGATATCAAATCTTCACGTCTTTTTAGGTATGACCATCTTACTTTGAAAAGGTAATATTTCAGGACAGATAAGTTTAAACACAGGTAATTGTTCCACTTTTGCTTGAAAACCAAATAATCTGAGATAGACTATTTCCGAACCGGTCAGTTATCAGTTGTTCGTCCCGATGCGGTTATTTGGTGCATGCACTAAATAACCGGTCGGTTTATTCTGTCTGATAGACCAGCCGGTTCTTCCATAGATAACTTGAGAAATTTGAAGTTCGACAATTTAGGAGGAACTACCGGTTTTGTCTGTCCGAACCGATTTTCCTTTTTAAGCATCCTTAGGGATGATCTGACTAATATCGGTTAAACCGAGTGTGAGTCTGAATAGAGAAAACTTAGCTTCCTGCAGAGGCTTTGTGAAGATATCGGCTACTTATTGATCTGTCGGTACATATTCCAGCCGGATATTCTTCAGCATGACATGTTCCCGAATGAAGTGGTGCCTTATGTCAATGTGCTTGGTTCTAGAGTCTAGAACCGGGTTGTAGGTGATTAATTCTCCCATCATACTCATTTCAAATTTGTTAGTCATCAGGGTTAAGTTTCTTCCTAGGTCTTCAGGTTATGCAACTCGAAGAAGGAACCTTCATCAGTCAACCCAAGTACACTAAGGAACTGTTAAAGAAATTCGGGATGGATACATGCTCCTCAGCAGCTACTCCAATGAGTTCATCGGTCAAATTGGACAAAGATGATGAGGGTCAAGCAGTAGACCCGACGGCTTACCGAGGCATCATCGGTTCTCTTCTATACCTAACAGCAAGTAGACCGGATATTCTATTTGCAGTCGGTGTGTGTGGAAGATTCCAGGCCAACCCAAAACAGTCTCACTACACAGCCGCAAAGCGAATCTTGAAATACCTAAAGGGAACACCTGGCGTCGGTTTGTGGTATCCAAAGGACTCATCCTTTAACCTAACAAGTTACTCAGATGCAGACTATGTAGGTTGCAAGGTTGTAAGGTTGATAGAAAAAGCACAAGCGGAACATGCCAATTTCTAGGTGACCGGCTTGTTTCATGGCACAGCAAGAAACAAACATCAGTTGCCACATCAACTACAGAAGCTGAATACCTGGCAGCCGGAAGCTGCTGTTCACAACTTCTTTGGATCCAACAACAACTTCATTCGGGAACATGTCATGCTGAAGAATATCCGGCTAGAATACGTACCGATAGATCAACAAGTAGCTGATATCTTCACAAAGCCTCTGCAGGAAGCTAAGTTTTCTCAATTCAGACTCACACTCGGTTTAACCGATATTAGTCAGATCATCCCTAAGGATGCTTAAAAAGGGAAATCGGTTCGGACAGACAAAACCGGTAGTTCCTCCTAAATTGTCGAACTTCAAATTTTCCAAGGTATCTATGGAAGAACCGCCTGGTCTATCAGACAGAATAAACCGACCGGTTATTTAGTGCATGCACCAAATAACCGCATCGGGACGAATAATTGATAACTGACCGGTTCGGAAATAGTCTATCTCAGATTATTTGGTTTTCGAACAATAGTGGAACAATTACCTGTGTTTAAACTTATCTGTCCTGAAATATTACCTTTTCAAAGTAAGATGGTCACACCTAAAAAGACGTGAAGATTTGATATCTTTCATGGTCTAGGCCTATGACCAACATCCTAGGCTGTAGATATGCTTATTTAATGCAAACTACTTTATCATATGGTTAATAGACATTATCACCTGTGATACCTGGATAATAAGATCCTCTCTCCACTAGTATATAAGTTGAACAAACCTTAAACAAAACAATCACAAGATATAACTTACTCTCTCACTAAGACAAAAATGTCTCAGTTTCCAAATATCCTTCAAGTGGACTTCAAATCTACTCTAAGTACTGAACACTACGATGTCTTCAAGATGATCAAGTCACTTGAAGACACCGGGCTTCAGCACTTTCTCGATGACAAACATTTCATTTATTCTGAATCAGTACTGGAATTCTTCTACAATGCTAAGGTTTTTCGTGGAACTCCTCACTTTGACACACACATTCAGTCAAAAGTGGGAGGGATTGTATTTGACTTTACCGAAAATGACTTTACAAGATGCTTTAACCTACCAAAGCAAGGGCTGACTGATCTCAATGTACCGGCTGAACTAAAAGCCGAGATCTCCTTAGCCTTTGCCCGGTCAAGTCAACCAGTTGATGACCACGGTGCCAAGTCACTATTGAAAGCTGAATACCAGCTTCTCAACGACGTGATCGGTCGAGGCATCCTGAGAAGGGATGTAACCAACACGTATTGTACCGTTGCCTTCAACATCATGGCTGCTATAACCACTGGCACACCGGTCAACTGGTCAAGGGTACTGTTCGACACCCTAATCTGGATGATTGGCGTTCGAACAGTCGGTCTCGTTCCTCAAATAAGTTGTCTGCTTCTAGAGCTTGGAGTTCCAACATGTCCGGGGGAAGGGCTGAACCAAGCCCAGGTACTCACCAAGGAAGTCACTGATTCATTTTATGAGCGGTTTGAAAAGGCTTGGAAGAGGAGGAACCGCCACATCAACTCCACCGGTCACGCCAACTCCAGCGGATATTAAGTCATTCACTCTTACAACCGGTCATTTTGTTGCACGAACCGGTTGTATCTTTGTTCAACTATCTTATGCTTATTTCGGCTAGGCTTATGTTATCTTCGGTTTCAATCGGTTACTTTTTTTATAACATCCGTCATTAATGAAAAGTAACATCTAATTAATGAAGTAACTCCCAACTACATGAGTAATTACTACCCAACTAACTTGGTTACCTTTGGACTAAATCCCTACCTCGAGCTCCGCAATCGGTCAAAAGTAACATCTTCCCAATACACTTTGGAAACATAAATATTCTCTTCTCTAATAAGACAAAACTGATCTTCAATGTTGATATTTTCCCTCCAAAACCGAATCTATATAAAGAGTCATCCCCTAATCAACTTAACACATCTCAAAACAAAAATCTCTTGAACTCCATCTCTCTCTTAGCAAAGCTTGAATCATGCCGAGCCGAACTCTACCAAACTTCCTAAGCATTGATTTTGACTCATGCCTGGAGATCAATGATCAAGAAACAAAGGAGATGTTGTTTGAATCCCTCATTGACACCGGTCTTCGCACCTTTCTCGAAGAATCCGGCCCCATACTCCTTGAGGATGTCAAAACTTTCTTCAGAAATGCTTGCGTAAGAGGAAACTACATTGTTTCCACGGTGAGAGATCACACCTTCTGGCTGGATGAAGCCGAATTTGCTCAAATGTTCAACCTGCCCACCGAAGGGTTTTCAGACTTCCCGCCCCGGGAAGGCAGCGCCGCGGAATCTTATGCTTGGCTGTTCTCAAGAACCGGGGTGCCGGTGGAGAACAACGGGCTAAAGACCTGTCTTCGCTTCCACATCCAGCTTCTCCTTGAAATTGTCAATTGCTCCTTAATCTGCCAATCCCCCAACCAGCGCTACTCCAAGAAGGTGTACAACATGATGACCTACATTATGAGTTATGCCCCCATAAATTGGTCATCAGTCATATTCAACACCCTGAAAACTATGGTGTTAACCAAAAGAGGTCTCGGCTAGCTCCTCATATCAGTCGACTCATTCTCAAGTACCGTCCAGAATTTGGACTAGGTACACCGGCATCTCTTTCAAACATTCTTGATGTGGATGAGGTGGAGGACAAGTTCTCTAGGATGGTTATTGCTTAAGTTGTATCGTTATCCTCTTTGTACTCCTTTCCTTTATATTTTCAAACCGATTCATATATCGGTTTCTATCTTGTACCCTTATTCAATGAAAATCCATTTCAGTTTCATAACCGGGTCAAAAGTTGGAAAAACTCAGATCACTCATCTAACTAACCGGTTAAAATCGATAAACAAATTTGTATCCGTTGAACTATCCGGTCAAAATCAAAACACCGCATCACCGCGGTCAACAAATCACTTCATAAAACGATTTCAAAAAGGGGCTGCCTCATCAAAACCGAAGTTGAAAGACCACTTAAAATCTTTGGAGGGAAATTTCCCGCCCAAAATTTCCCGCTCAAAAATCCCGCCTTTGGTTTCCCGCTCTAATTTACCGCCCTTTTTGCTTACCGCCCTTTGGTTTGCCGCCCAAACCACTTGGAGGGAAAATTCCCGCCTAAAGATGATGGGACGGTTTGCGACGGTTGAGCTTCCAAACCGCGCCTATAAAAAGGGACCTTGGCCATTTCACTTCATTCTTACGCGAAACAGCTTTCTCTCTCTAGCTCTACAACTCTCTAAAAGCGGTTTTTCTCTTGATCTCTCGATTCAATCATCAACAATGGGTCGTGATTCCGCATTGTTAAAACATATCATCCAGGTGGACTTTGAGGAAATCAGACAAAACGGTTCGTCTCCGGCAAAGGAAGTTCTATCCCGGATTTCCGAGGTCGGTCTCGAATACTTCTTAGGTGGTCCTTTTGTTCTATACAAGGAAGCGGTTGAAGAATTCTTTAATACCGCATCTCTCTCTGGCAGTACAATAACCGCAACCGTTGGCGGTAAACAGTTCGACATAACCGAAGAGTCGGTTGCAGAAATCCTACGCCTTCCAACAGATGGACGCAACGCTTCGATGGATCTAGATCGAAAAACATTCGAGGCGGCTTGCCAGATTCTCTCGGCAACCGCGGTTCCTGTAGAGGTCTCCGGAAAGAAGTCATCATTGCGACCGGAATACATACCGCTTTGTGACATCTTCACCAAGTCGGTTCAGCCGGTTAATAGAACTTAACACTATTGATGGTGAATTTGATGACTACATTATTAATCCAAAACCAAGTGGCTATCATGTAATAAATACTTCCCTTCTAGAAACTCATTAATACCCTGAAATGGGCTTACAAAGGCCTTGTGATGTAAAAGTATGTAACTTAGCTTTGTTTATATTAGGGTAGGGTTTAGTCTGGGTCATAATTTGTCATAATTTTTTCTGCTCAGTCTCTTCACACTGCATTACAAGGCCCTGACAACTCTCCTTTGGAAGTTCAAATAAGTACACAGGTAAAACTGTTCATCCTGTTTCAGTTTATTCAAATTCTCTTGAATATTCACCTATTATCTTACTATTATGACATTCATATCTTACAATTTCGATAATGCATGAATGTGCTGAACATGGACTTGCTGCACATTGGCTCTATAAGGAATCTAACAATAAGCTAGTTACAGTTAATAGCACTTTCAATTGATTCGGAGGAGCAAAGTACTATCAAAGCACACATGCACGCAATCAAAGGATAAATGGTTCTTGTCATCAAGAGGATTCTAGTTAGGTTTAAAATGCTAGCTTTATAGAGAATATGTGTGTAACTAGTTCCATCAAATAAACAAGAAAAAATTTGTGTAACAACATCATGTACATTATTCATTTCATATAATAAAAAATTTAAGAAACTTAATTTGGACATTCTAATAGAATATGAAAGTTGAAGAATATAGAATTTCACTAACATACTCATTTCTTTATCAAAACATAAATTGTCAAAATCCAATTTAAATCAAATTGCACACACAACCCTTTTGAAAAATAATTCATACATATCAAAATTATTTCAATGCTTATATCATCACTCTGTCTGACGCTCTCCCAACTGAACTATCCCCACTTATTAATAAGTTTATTAAATTAGTTTTACATATTGCGTGGTACGCAATTGAATTGCAATTGAATCCACGCCCCACCCACGCCCACGCCCAAACCCACGCCCCACCCACTCAATATCCCACGCCCCACCCACGCACTACCCCACGCTCAACCCCCATGCCCCACGCCCCACCCACGCACTACCCCACGCTCAACCCCCATGCCCCACGCTCAACCTCATGCCTAACCCCACGCTAAATCCTAAACTAAAACCCTAAAAGTAATCTTGTATTTTATGTTTGTTTAACATGTAAAAGAGAAACTGAATGATTAGAACGAAAAAGGAAGAATAGAATGTGAAAGAACCTGAGGAAGCACAGCGTCGCCCTGGCTTGACGATCGTCTAGCTGGGTAAAAGTAAACGGCTGGGGCTTGGGGCTAGGGATGGCAATGGGGCAGTTCGGGGCGGAGAATACAATTACTATCCCCGCCCCGTTTTAATTTCGGGGATTTTTTTAATACCATCCCCGCCTCGTTCGGTATTTTTCGGTTTCGGGGAATCCCGCGGGGCACCGTTAATAATTTTTATTTAAAATAAATAAATAAATATTATACAATAAAATTATATAAACCAATTTTTAATATAATATATATTATAATATATTAAAATTTTATATTATTATAAAGAAATAATTTTAATACTCTTATAAAATATAGTAAATAAATAAATATATTGGTGATTTAATATATTGAAATATGTTTATGGTATTCGGGGCAGAATCGGGGTGAAAACGGGGTGAAATCGGGGCGGGTCGGGGCGGGGGACACAAATACCATCCCCGCCCCATCCTCATTCGGTTTCGGGGAAAAACCGTCCCAAACGGGGCAATTCGGTTCGGTTTTCGCGGGGCGGTTTCAAATTGCCATCCTTACTTGGGGCAAGTACCGAGGAAACTTTCTCACGTTAAAGGGCTTGGAGATCGTCCGGCTTGAGGGGATTCTCGCTTGGGAGCAACCGTCGCGGGTGGAAGATGGCTGGGAAGAGAGGGGGAAAGAAACGAGAAGAAATAGGGGGAAAAGGAAGAGGAAGAAAAAAAATGTAAAAAAAAGGTTAGTAAGAGTAAAAGTGTCAAAATTTAAAAAAAATGTTAAGAATAAAAATTGAATTTTGTAAGGTTATTTTTTAGGATGATCCTCTTTTGACAGGGTCATTTGATCCAATTTCCCCCTAATTTGCATGAAGTCATCAATGTGTAATCCTACCGTACATTGAACAGTTATAAAGATGGTGTTGACTCCTCAAAGCCAAGAAAAATCATCATGAACATAATCCTGAAAATAAAACTATACCTGTTATTTTTCCATGGACGAAGTTTAATCCCTTCCGAAACTAAACTACCACAAACGGCAGCAAACTGTGCAGGCTTTAGACTTAACAAAATTTTATTCCGTAGGACCATTGCAAGCGAGAGGAAATATCATGTGCATATTTATATCATGTTTCACCAAGAGGAAATATCATGTGCATATTTATATTCAGTGCTCTGGCTTCATGGATGACATTGCTGACCTACAAAACAATTTGAATCATTAAATACAAATCATTAGGCGGATATGAACTCAGACATCACCATTTTAAAAAAATAAAAAATAAAAAATAAGCTCATTATGTTAAAATACAGGAATTTGGAAACATTGTAAGCATGCAATTTAGGACTTTGACAAACAAGCAAAGCTAAAGAAAAATGGAAGATGCAATAACTCACTTATATAATGAATCTTTCACCAATACATTCTTATATAATAATATTACTATGGTGCAATTACCTGCATGAATTCCCTCCATCCAGAAGGCTCAATTTGTTCTATCCTGTTAAGCAAGCGACTTGATCTAGCCTTCAAGCGTTCAATCTTTTCTTCTGTGAACTTAGTCATGTCTAAAATCTTTCTATACTCCTTGAAGCCTTCCGTGCGATCATTTTCTTCAAGCGTGAAACCTTCCTCCTTTGATCTTTATAATATTCAACAGCAGACAGTATGCTTCTGAAAACTGTACCACCTAGCAAGAGAAGTAGAAACACAATCACTACCTTTTTCTTTCCCACAAATTTAGAAGTGCTTATGAGCATTTACAGTCTGTTAAAGCATACAGACAAACCTGTCAAATTACCCAAAAAGGTCAAGCCTAAAAATGAATAAAAATGGTACGTAGACAAGTTTATAAAATGTCCATTCTTAAATCAAAATGGTGTGATCCATGATCAGATTTTGTACAAATCGCAACCATGTTTAGATGCATAAATATGTGCACCTTGAGAAAATGTCGTCTACAAACATACAAGCCCTTTTAAAACAAAACTGCATTGCATCATGAAGCCTGAGTTTATATGCTACAGCATCTGTCTAGACAACTAAATGGAAAATTATCCTCATTGAGACACAATAAACTTAAATATTCACTTTGGCAATGAATATAGGGTGAAAGCAGTTTCTTCCTCCACACTTTCATCTAAATTAAGAAAGGAGGAATTTCACTAGTAAAAAAAGAGTCTATAGTGATTGGTCTCCCAATCGCTATTAGCCTCTAAACCAATCGCTGGAGACATAAGGCGATTGGTTATAATCCAATCGGTAGAGGTTTCCTCGCCGTTGTCTTAATTGGAAGCGGCGATTGGTATAATACCAATCGCTATAATCTTATGGCGATTGGATTAAAACCAGTCGCGATTTACCTATACTCAATGGCGATTGGTTGAACACCAATCGCAACTTCCATACAGTCTCTGGCGATTGACAGAAGACCAATCGCAACTTCCATACAGTCTCTGGCGATTGGTAATGCAACCAATCGCTACAGACTTTTTTTTTTATAAAAATTAAAAAAAAATTCTCCATTCTTCAAAGGCTTACTTCAACACAATCTTTATAAAGTATTTGCATTCAATATAGAATATTGCTGTGAAAAGAACAGCCAACAAAATCTAACCAAATTCTACAAAAGAAAAGAAAACTTGACCATATAGATGTAATAACTCACAATAGAAACAGAAGAAGGGTGGTCAGAAGCAATTAGAGGATGTAATAAGAAAAGAAAAACTAGCATCAAATACCAGTTATGTAATGGCCTACACTAAGATCTAGAAATTTAGGCATAATCTTTTCTATAGTCCCCAAGTATGCAATGGCCATACCTAACTCTCAAGAAACCACAACACCACTTTTAAGGAACATAAATATATCTTCCAAACTACATACATCAGATATACAAGGTTTTCCTTCTATTTATCGTTAGAAATAGTAAATCAGAGCCACGCATTATGCAATACAAAACAAAGCAGCGGTAATGGATCTCCTTTTTCATAAATTGAAAAGCATAAACTCCATAATGAAATTAAAGCACAATATGAATACCATAGTTAGGATGAGATACAAAAAAAAGAGTGTCAAACTTACACAACTTTTGGTGATGTGCACAAGTGAAGCATTTGCCAGAAAGTATATTCAATGTCCATTTGTTGCCACTACAATGAATATCATAAGAAAAAGAGAATTCAATTAACAATGGTAAACACAAACAACTCACGGGAATGACATCCTTAATGTACACATTTAAACAAAAAGGAGTAACCCCCTATCCCCAGCCAATTACAAAAGTAGAAGAAATAAGAGTCAAACTGTATATCTTTGCCCTAGTCAAGTGCTACGATTTTGCATGAAGATGAAGAAATCTCAACTTGAAATGCTGGAAAAGCAGAATGAAAGGATACAAAATCTGCATTATCAGTCTTTCTTATACCGAAATGATACTAGTATAACTGTTTGTTATCATTTCACTCAAAATTCATGGAATCTTCATATAGATGTTTGATAATCCTCCTTCAAAATACGCATTAATCATTTAGTTATTCTCAGTGCACTAAATTTCAAGTGGAAGTTCATTTGCTCAGATTAAGATCACAACTGTAGTTTATTTATGACTTAAAAGCAGGTAATCACAAACTTAAATTGTTGATAAATATATATATATATATAAGTAATGTATTTGGCCTATAATCCCAAAAACATCATGCATCAGCTTAGAGACAACCAAACAGATTAATCCCCAGAAAAGACGTTTAATCCAACCAATCAATTCATGATTTCAAATAGCACAAATTGTTAAAAGTAACGAAATACATACCTAGAGTGGGTATGTATGTATCATTGTAGCAAACGGGAAAAAGAGCAATGTTGAGTTTCTTTAGCTGCATAAGGTTTTTGTCTCTAACGCAATCAAGCGAGATTTGAACCTCACGACCAGCTGTTTTGTTGAATTTCTTTAGCTGCATAATGTTGAGTACTTATCATTAATAACTTCATGTTCTAGCTGTTTTGTTTGATAAGCAAAGACACGTAGAATCAAGAAACAAAACAGACAAATATGTTCATAGTATCGAAAAATAAAACTAAACAAAAGAAAAAACTTCAATTTCACACTCTTTAGCATGAAGTTAAACTAAATCGAGGTACGTACGAACTGGGGGCAATCGCAGATGCAGGACCTAATAGAAGAAGGAAGGAGAAGAGAATCGTAAGAAGAAGGTCGCCTTCAGCTAACGAGTGATCTTCGTTCAATCGATTGGTTTTATAAAATCCGGATAAAATCGAGTCCAATCGAAGGCTAGACAGTTGTTATGAATCGTCTGGAAACCTTAATCCACCAGAGGTACAATCCGCGTCTATTGTTGATCCCAGAAGATGCTCCTTTCTTCTATTCGACCTTCATTTCAACGGTTTTGTTGAGTTGAAGATTTGCGTCTGACTTCTATTCGACCTTCATTCATCAAATTGGATCTCAGAGATTTCAACAGTGAGTCGAAGATGAAGATGGGATTGGTAGCATTGAATCACCTCGTCTGCAACTTAACTTAGCAATCGATTGGTTTCACCTCATATCTTTTCGATCTTCGTCCTTCCTTCAGCTGGATCGGCAAGAAAAGCATAAAGAAGAGTTTTCCAGACGAAAGAAGAAAGAAAATCCAGATAGGTTTAAAAATATATGAACAGCTAGCTGTTATAAAGGTGAAATTGCATATTTCCAATAAAGGAACCTGCTAAACATTCTTTGTAAAATCAAGTTTTCTTTCTTCTACTCATCATGAAAAGTAAGCCAAACTCTGGTTTCAGCTTGTTCTTCCGGCTTGAGTGAATCACCAGATCCTGATCTTTAGCTGATATCACCAACCGGACAGCGTTAGACTCTGCATCGGTTAGGTCGGTTTTGAGATCCAAACCGGTGTTGGGCAAACCGATGGCTTTAGAAAATAGCTCCTCGGTGATCAGGATTTCTTTGTCGTTGACGGTGGCGGAGACCTTCCTCTTTGTTAGTGTCGCCGTCGCCAGAAACTCCATTACCGCCGTTGGATACACAATGAACGGACCATATAAGAACTCCTCCAACCCCGAATCTCTTAGAGATTGAAGAACAACCTTGTTTTTATCTCCAGCGTGTTCATCAATGTCTGCGAAATCGACCTGCAACATCCATTGGAAGGGTGCTTTGACTAGAGCCATGGTATATTTTGAAAGGATGAAAAACGATGATGATCGGAGTTTTAGAAAAGCCTTTGAAAATCTGGAAATTTTAGAGAGAGAAAGCGTATGTGTCGAATGGGCTTATTTGAACTTATATAGACGACGGTTTCGAAAGGTTGGAAGACGAACCGTCACTTGATAATGTTTTGGCGCCAACTTTCCCTCCAAAAGTTACTGCAGTAACTTTCGGCGGTAAATACGGAAAACCAATGGGCGGTAAATTTTGGGAGGTAAAATCGTGGGTTTTCCATCTATTTATCGTTAGAAACAGTAAATCAGAGCCAGGCATTATGCAATACAAAACAAAGCAGCGGTAATGGATCTCCTTTTTCATAAATTGAAAAGCATAAACTCCATGATGAAATTAAAGCACAGTATGAATACCATAGTTAGGATGAGATACAAAAAAAAGAGTGTCAAACTTACACAACTTTTGGTGATGTGCACAAGTGAAGCATTTGCCAGAAAGTATATTCAATGTCCATTGTTGCCACTACAATGAATATCATAAGAAAAAGAGAATTCAATTAACATGGTAAACACAAACAACTCACGGGAATGACATCCTTAATGTACACATTTAAACAAAAAGGAGTAACCCCCTATCCCCAGCCAATTACAAAAGTAGAAGAAACAAGAGTCAAACTGTATATCTTTGCCCTAGTCAGGTGCTACGATTTTGCATGAAGATGAAGAAATCTCAACTTGAAATGCTGGAAAAGCAGAATGAAAGGATACAAAATCTGCATTATCAGTCTTTCTTATACCGAAATGATACTAGTATAACTGCATAAGGTTGAGTTTCTTTAACTGCATAAGGTTGAGTTTCTTTAACTGCATCCATAAGTAACGAAATACATACCTAGAGTGGGTATGTATGTATCATTGTAGCAAACGGGAAAAAGAGCAATGTTGAGTTTCTTTAACTACATAAGGTTTTTGACTCTAACGCAATCAAGCGAGATTTGAACCTCACGACCAGCTGTTTTGTTGAATTTCTTTAGCTGCATAATGTTGAGTACTTATCATTAATAACTTCATGTTCTAGCTGTTTTGTTTGATAAGCAAAGACACGTAGAATCAAGAAACAAAACAGACAGATATGTTCGAAAATTAAAACTAAACAAAAGAAAAAACTTCAATTTCACACTCTTTAGCATGAAGTTAAACTAAATCGAGGTACGTACGAACCAGGGGCAATCGTAGATGCAGGACCTAACAGAAGAAGGAAGGAGAAGAGAATCGGAAGAAGAAGGTCGCCTTCAGCTAACGAGTGATCTTCGTTCAATCGATTGGTTTTATAAAATCCGGATAAAATCGAGTCCAATCGAAGGCTAGACAGTTGTTATGAATCGTCTGGAAACCCTAATCCACCAGAGGTACAATCCGCGTCTGTTGTTGATCCCAGAAGATGCTCCTTTCTTCTATTCGACCTTCATTTCAACGGTTTTGTTGATTCGAAGATTTGCGTCTGACTTCTATTCGACCTTCATTCATCAAATTGGATCTCAGAGATTTCAACGGTGAGTCGAAGATGAGGATGGGATTGGTAGCATTGAATCACCTCGTCTGCAACTTAACTTAGCAATCGATTGGTTTCACCTCATATCTTTTCGATCTTCGTCCTTCCTTCAGCTGGATCGGCAAGTAAAACATAAAGAAGAGTTTTCCAAACGAAAGAAGAAAGAAAATCCGGATTGTTTTAAAAATATATGAACAGCTAGCTGTTATAAAGGTGAAATTGCATATTTCCAATAAAGGAACCTGCTAAACATTCTTTGTAAAATCAAGTTTTCTTTCTTCTACTCATCATGAAAAGTAAGTCCTAAATATATATGCAGCAGATGTTAATGGAAGAAGTTAAACTTGCAAAGTTGAAATGGCATATTATGACATCCTCACTCATCAGGTACCCCACGTTTCATTTTATTTATACTTTATACAGTTCCAATTTCCAAAGACATCAATTTGTTTGTGATGAGAGTACATATGTATTATGAAAAAGAAAATGTTGAACTATGTTAACTTGGGGGATATATGAATGTCTATTTGAGTTGTAATTTTTCTGTTCTGATTGGAAATTTATATTGCGGGGAAGTAGTAAAGGTCTTATAATAATAAAATATGTGGTTGGACTTTGATTTCTTTGCTGTCTTTATTTGACTGAGCTAATTAACATGTACAGTTGTTTGGCTGATAATATGAGATTTGATGGTGACTGGCAACAGCAGCAGATGCAGCTTGATTGTAAGAAATTAGAACATAAAAGTCAAATTATTCAAACTCAACTGACATTTGCCTACTACACTTTCAAGCACATTTTCAAGAAATATAACATGCCCAACTCTTGCAGTAGCAAGTTCATCCTGAAGCCACCTAACTAAATGCATAAACCAAAATTAACAAAAACTCCTACTTTGTATGTTTTCTCTACAATTTCTCAAATGTTCAGAAAGAGGCAATGGCCAATGTTATTTAAGAATGAAGACAGCAGCAATACCACTTCTTATTTTCATCATATTTGATTACAACCGTTCATGTCAAGTTCTTCCTAAAATCTCGCAATAATCAAATTCCATAATCCACAGCCAAAGCCAGTTTCAAATTGAACAAACAATAAAGATGAAAGATACACCAGATTGAATCACAACATTCGAATTTTATTCTCGCATAGAAACATAATAAATACACAAGGGATTATAGACTTACGATATGAAATGCTGCTCAAGAATTCCGCACGAAGATTAAAACCCAAGTACAACCCGCGTCTGTTGCAGAATATGAAACGTCTGACTTCTATTCGACCATTCATCAAATCGCCATTCTATAAAAGTCTGTTGTAGAAGATGAAACCCTAATCTACCGGAGGTTCAGAATTCCATTCTCAAAAGATGAAACCCTAATCCACCGCGTCTATTGCTAGGAATCTCCAGAGTTGTTGCTGTGAGTCGGAAGAGGAGGTTCAGAAGATGAAACGTCTGTCGAAGATTTGGGAATCGAAGATCTAGGACATCGACTAGGACTTTGTTCGATTTGGGAATCTCCGGAGCTAAGAAGAAAAGTAAATTAGTTTCCAAACGAAAGAAGAAAGTAAAGTTGTTTTAAAAAGGAAACCGTGATTGGATGCTTATCCAATCGCCATTCTATAAAATACCAGCGAGTGGCTTCTTTTCCAATCGCGGTTAATGTCTAGCAGCGATTGGTTTTATAACCAATCATTTTCATTCAAGCTAGTAGCGATTGTTTAAAGGACCAATCGTCATTATAAATTATAAGGGTAGTTGCGATTGGATTTAATTCCAATCTCCATTATGAACAGTAGTAACGATTATTTTAAACTCAATCGCCAAGTTTGCTAGCTATTTACCCTTTTTTTACTAGTGTTTGCACCGGATAGGACGTATTCGAGATGATCAAATCTAATATTTTTGTTTTCCTTTCGGGTTGATCTTTGACTTCCAAAAAGTGAACATTCTTCGTGTTCACAGTTTTTAATTCATAAAAGTTGACCTTCTTTAAACTAAAAGAAGAAGAAGGGTGAAGCAGCAAAAGAAACAGTTGTAGCTTCTTTGTTTCTTGTTAATAACTGTATCTTACTTCATCATCTTCAGAGAGAGAGCTCAGAACAGGAACATTTAAACTCCAAGACCAGGTCTCTTGTGATCCATCCATGCACCATAGGCCACCTAGTCCAGATTCGGCAACTTTTTGCCACTGAATTGGCTCCTTATCAAATAACCTTGCCATAATGTCCCGTGGCAGAGCATCTCCATGAGCCAATGCTACATTTGGAAAACCTGCTTTATATACTGTTTTAATCTAATTCTCTGTAAAAAGATACCAAGAATTGTCTGAACTAAAAGCCTAAACCCTAAACTAAAACCATAAAACCTTCCTACTCAACATGCAAAAACAGTAAAATCATCGGGAAGAGTCGAACTAACCTAAAAAATGTTGGGCAAATGTCGGGGAGACGGGCTCAGCGTCTTCGGGGCTTGGCGATCGTCGGGGAGTCGACCTGGAAGCGTGTGGCGTCGTCGGGTAGTCGGGCTCGAGGGGTAGGCGTCCGACGATCGTGGGGGAGTCGGTTGGAACCGTCTTGGCTCCTACTTTGATACCATTCTCTGAACCCTAATTTCAAAGCTCGTCAAGAACGGACAATTGATTCAGTTTAAGTTCATGTCCAAGTTTTTCCACCAATGGCACTATTGAAGCGAGATTGCACAGATCTTCTTTATGTTCATCCAGGAGACATTCCATGAGCAATATTGACTCATACAGTTCTGACACGCCAGAACTACTTCGAATGGTCTACCAGCGTGCAATTGACATTTACTGCGAAGATGAAGATGTGTTACATTGAAGGATCATTCAAAGCTCCGACTGCACCTCAAGATGATATTCGCTGGAAAATGATTGATGCAATGGTCCGATCTTGGATAATGAACACAATCGACAAAAAGAAGAGAATTCATTTTTAGAGCACAACTACCTCTTTAGAGCTATGGAATGAAGTGAAAGCAAGGTATGAAGGTAATAATGGTCCAACCTTGTATCGAGTCAAAAAAGATATATGTACAACAAAGCAGGATAATCTTGATTTAGAAGAATATGATTCTAAGGTACGTCTAAACTTGGATGAATTGTTATATCTTGAACCTCGTCAGGTATGCTCTTGTGATAAATCCCAAATTGAAAATTGTGTGGGATGCAAAATGGAAAAACAAGTTTTGACTAGGTATGAAAAACATAATTTGCTGATGTTCTTGATGGGTCTGGATGATTCTGTTACGGGCTGCTCATCAAAACCTCGGTCCTAAATTATTTTATGCATCCGTCTCTCGGTCCAATTGTCCACATGGGCCAGTTTATGTTTTTTATGGAATAAATCTGTTTTGTTTACTTTCTCTTTTATCTTTCTTGAAATCGAATTCTGTTATGTTGGAAGTAGTTGTAACCGAATACTTTTGGGTAAACCAGCCTCTTTAAATGGTGATGCCCACCCCACTTTTTGGGGCTATGAATTGAATATTTTGGAACTTGGTGTTTAAGTTATATCTCGGCCCTCCTCCCCCTTCTTGGACCGCTATGTGTAATCTAGTGGTATTTCTCTCCTCCCCTTCGGCTCTTCTCTCCCTAACCTCGAATTCTCCTCTAATTCTATGTCCGCTGCGCTAGAGTGTTGAATTCCACCATCGGTCCCGATAATCAAGAACCCGTTTCTTGAATTAAAGAATTCGAAAGGCTCGGTCATAATTTAAAGTCTAAAATCTTGGTATCAGAGCTGGGCGATTCTCAACATGGTAGAAACTCGCCAGCAATCGGAAATGGATGCGCTCAAGGCCCTCATTAAAAACCTGTCACAACAAACAGCAGCAATGCAAGCTGCCATAGACCGAAGATTTGATGCGGCTGAAGAAAGAATGGCAGCCTTTGAGAGCGGGACATCTGGAAACATGCAAGAACCCCGCCACAGACCCTATGATGATAATTTTTGCCACGGTCCTTCACCATTTAGGCCCCCGCACCCTGGCCAGAACCGCGATCAACACTATGCTCCTCCTACTCGGCTAACCAAGGTCGATTTTCCTCGGTTTGATGGGTCGGATGTCGAGGGCTGGCTAATTTCTGCCAAGCAATTTTTCAGAGTGGACAAAACTAAGGATGCCACTAAATTAGAAATCGCCCCCATTCATTTTTCTGGAGAAGCAAGAATGTGGTACGGGTCATATCTTCAAAACCGAAATCATATGGAGGCCTTATCTTGGGACATGTTCAAAAGAGACCTTATGACTCAATTCGGGCCCTCTATACATGACACACCAATGAGACAGCTGATGAACTTAAAATAGGTTGGGTCGGTTCAAGAATATAATCTGCGATACATGTCGATCTCTCAAAAACTCTACAGCATGCCAAGGGAGTACGTCATAGATTGTTATTTGTCCAGTCTAAGGGAGGAAATTGCAAATTGCATCAGGCTGCGATTTCCAGATTCTTTAAATGAAGCCATAACCATGGCTAAAGTCCAAGAAGAAACATATCGGTCCTTAATGAGCAGTGGTAACTTGTACAGCGCTGAAGCATCGTTGCTGCCTACGCCATCCAATATCAACACAGCCGGGCCGAGCACCAATACTGACTTCAAGAATTCATCATATGGGTCTTTTTCAAATGCAAATCAGGGCCATGTTAAGCAATTAGACTCAGACTCAATGGATGAAAAGCGAAAGAAGGGCCTATGTTATTCTTGCAATGAAAAATGGCAACCAAACCATAGGTGTAAATCAAAGTTATTCATGGTCTCGGCCAATCAAGAAGATCAAGAACCTGACCAAGAACCTGTTTTGGATGATCTACCTTCATTGCTCGGCTCAAGGGATGAACCAGCCATATCCTTACATGCCTTGACCGGGTCTAAAGCCTTCCAAACGCTCCAGATTCTTGGCAAAGTTGGGAACCTGCCGGTGGTGATCTTGATCAATACAGGCAGCACCCACAATTTTATCAATAGTAGAGTTTTGGAGAAAATAGACCACAAAAGCATAGCAACCCAAATGCAATCGGTTAGAGTGGTTGATGGGTCTAATGTGTTATGTTCTAGTGTTTGCAAGGACTTGAAGTGGTCGATGGAAGGCAATGAATACCAAACAGAAATGAAGGTAATTTCCATGGACTGATATGATATTGTATTGTGAATTGAATGGCTGATTACTCTAGGCCCGTCTTCTTGGGACTTTGAAAAGCTGACCCTATCCTATGATAAGCAAGACAGAACCACGGTCCTAAATGGGATTCCTCGGTCGCAGGCCAGTTTGATGCATGGAAACCAGCTGGAAAAGACCTTAGATGAATACATTGTTGTTGCCAAAATGCAAGTAAAGAGTAAGCCCGAATGCCAAACTGTTTCACTCGCAGCAATGACCTTATAAGATATTCCTAACGATCTAATTAGAAACTATGGATCCTTCGATGCTGCTGTTATGCTGGTTCGGGAAAAAGACTTGGCCTGGATTTTTTAAGCCAAGTATGGAGTTTAATCGAAGTTGGAAGAAACTATTTTTGCATCAGGCGCTGGGGACATTGCAGCAACCAAGGCCAGCTCTAAACACTGAAAAACTCGACCTTGGGTGCACAGAAATTCCAGAAAGGGACGGAGTGGCAAGCGACCCGGCAGCGCAAAAGACCGCAAGGACCCGGCCAGTTCCACTACTGAAGCGATTCTGCCGAAAGTTTTTTGAGAAAATACGGTCTTATGCTGCGACCCTTGCTGAATGTGTTGAAGCCCGACCGAAGCAATGGTTTAGAAGTTGAAGATGCGTATTAGAGGCTGACCAGTCCATGTTCTTTTCGTCGAGGGCGACGAACCTCGAAGGGGGGGATTATGTTACGGGCTGCTCATCAAAAACCTCGGTCCTAAAATAGTTTATGCATCCGTCTCTCGGCCCAATTGTCCACATGGGCCAGTTTATGTTTTTTATGGAATAAATCTGTTTTGTTTACTTTCTCTTTTATCTTTCTTGAAACTGAATTCTGTTATGTTGGAAGTAGTTGTAACCGAATACTTTTGGGTAAACCAACCTCTTTAAATGGTGATGCCCACCCCACTTTTGGGGGCTATGAATTGAATATTTTGGAACTTGGTGTTTAAGTTATATCTCGGCCCTCCTCCCCCTTCTTAGACCGCTAGGTGTAATCTAGTGGTATTTCTCTCCTCCCCTTCGGCTCTTCTCTCCCTAACCTCGAATTCTCCTCTAATTCTATGTCCGTTGCGCTAGAGTGTTGAATTCCACCATCGGTCCCGATAATCAAGAACCCATTTCTTGAATTAAAGAACTCGAAAGGCTTGGTCATAATTTAAAGTCTAACAGATTCCTATGAGAATCTAAAGGATATCATTCTAGTTATGGATCCTTTACCGAGTGTATATAAGGCTTTCATGATGTTCTTGAATGTTGAATCAAAAAATCAGATAAATCGACAAAATCAACAATCCAACTTACAATCTTCCATGACAGTAAGAGATTTCAAAGAAGGTAGTTCAAAGAGATTCAAAGGAAATGATGGTAAGGCTTACAACAATGACAAAAGAATAAATCTCTCATGTACTCACTACAATATGAAGGGTCATTCTAAAGAGAGTTGCTATAGACTAATTGGTTTTTTAGATTGGTGGGATAGCAACAAAAGGAAGAATGTTGTGAATTCAGTATCATTTGACAACAATGACAAAACAGTCTATTCACAAGATAAAATGAAGATGATGTAGGACATGATGAAAAACTTAATTGAAGGGAATATTAGATCTAACATGTAAGCTAAAAACAAAGAAATCAACTTCGAAGCAGGTAAGTTTTCTGGATCAATCTTTATTTTATATCTGATATTGAATTTACAATGAGCATGAATAGTTTAAACAGTTCAAAAAAAATTATGGTTAATAGATTTAGGGGCTAGTACACATATTTGCAATAATAGAAAAATTCTTTTTGATATTAAGAAAATAGAACATGAAATTACTTTATTTTTAGATGATGGATCTAAGAAGACAATAAATGAATCTGGTAGTCTCAAATTAAATGATAGATTGATTCATAAAGATGTGTTATTTGCTCCAGATTTCAAGTATAATCTAATATCAGTTACAAGATTAATTACAGATAAAAAAGTTAAATGCATATTTTCTGAAAATGGATGTTTGATGCAAGGCCCTAAATTAGATGATATCCTTGAGCTTGGCAAACATGTAGGAAACTTGTATTTATATTCCATAGTTACTGATTTCCTTAAAGATTCTAATAGTGATGCTGAAACTTCATTTTCCGCCTTAGATTGTAAAATTGTGCATTATAGATGTGGACACCTTTCTAATGAAGTTCTTAGAATATCGTTTCCTTCTCTTATCAATAATATGGATCATTGTGAAACTTGTCAGATTTGTAAATCACATCGTTTACCTTTTCATAATAGCACTTCATCTTCTAAAGATAAATTTGATCTTGCTCATATTGATATTTGGGGACCTTATAAAGAAGAATCATACAATAAAACGCCGTTTATGCTTACAATTGTAGATGACTACTCTAGATGCACTTGGACTTTTCTAATTTCTAATAAAACTGTTGTTTTTGACAAAATTCAGAATTTTTATTTAATGGTCAAAACTCAATATTCAAAGATCATTAAAATCATTATAAATGATAATGGAACTGAATTTGTGAATTCAAAATGCAATATGTTCTTTGAAGAAATGGGCATAATACATTAAAAGACTTGAGTATATTCTCCACAATAAAATGGAGTTGTAGAAAAAAGCATAGACATCTAATTGAAGTAGCAAGATCTCTTTTAAAACATTCCAACCTACCAATTAAATTTTGGCATTTTTCTATACTTACTGCAACATATCTAATAAATAAAATGCCAACAAAAGTTTTGAATTGGAAGTCACCATTCTTCATGCGTAATGAGCATGAAGCTAAATATGATAATTTGAAAGTTTTTGGTTGCTTATGTTACATGAAAAATATTTTTCCACAAAAATCAAAATTTGAAGATAGAGGCATAAAATGTGTCTTTATTGGATATCCTTCAAATCAGAAAGGATATATTCTTTATCAGATTTAATTAAATGAAATTGTAGTTTCAAGAGATGTTGTCTTCTTTGAGAATATTCTACCTTTCAAAGAAGATATCAATGATCAACCAAAACTCAATAATATTATAGAAATTACAAGAACAAATATTAACCTTGACAAAAATGATCAAAATAATGATTCATCTGAAACAAATCAAGATTCAACAAAAATGATCAAAATAATTATCAACTATTAATATTTAATTCATAAATAAAAAAATATTTTAAGAAACCAATATGATAATATAAAATGAGATAATATATAACATAAGAAAATACATCTTAATTATAAGAAAATAAATTAGAAAGAAGGATAAATAATTAATTAAAAATGTTATATTTAATTTTTTATTTTCTTCAATATATATTTATCAAATATAATATATATTTTATTATTTTTTATTTGATTTATTATTGTCCTATTAATAAATTATTAATTAAGATTAAGATATAAAAAATAAATTATTAATGGAGTGAAGAGAAAAATTACTAATAAATATAAGTGATAAATAAGCTTAGTCATAAGCATAGTCACTCTTTCACATCACTTCACTATACATTGCAAAACTTTTGCTCCTATCATTATTCAAAAAATTATATATATATATATATATATATATATATATATATATATATATATATATATATATATATATTACACATTTTATTTTAATATTTAATTTTCTCTTTTCTCTCTCCACTCTAATCTCTTCTGAGAGAGCAAGGGAGACAATTAGGAATGGCAACTAGTACCCTACCTAGGATCGGGTAGTGAAGTACCCATCCCCGAACCCAATTTTCAAATTACTATCCGACCCCGAACCCGACGGATATCTCTATTTATATCCCCATTCCTGATTCGTCGGGTACCCATTACCGGATATTAAATATTAAAAAATTATATTTTAATTAACTAAAACTATATAAATTAAATATAATATGTTAATATAGAATATAATTAACCTAAAACTATTAATAAATATTATATCATTAAACAATAGATAAAAAAAAATCATTCACACTATATAATATAAATTCACTCATAGTATATAATATAAATTATAGAGATTGAAGATTAAGTTAATAAATAAATATAATATTGTAAAAATTGAAGAACGACATGCATTACTTTATTAAATAAAAACATTACTTACTTGCATAGTCATGTAACTTATGTGGTAGAGGTTGAAAAATATAATATTTTTTGTGTTGTTGGAGACTTTGAACAAAAACTAGAAGAATGTTGAAGAAGATAGAAGTTGAAAACTTGAACTCTTGAAATAAGATTGAATAGAGATATTATGAGAGAGAAACAGTTATTACAAATAAATGAAATAATGTTAAGCGTGATGTGCCTAGGAAATGATGTTAAGCGTGATGTTAAGAGTAATGATAAAATAACTATATATTTATTTAATGATATTTAGTAGTTACAACTTGTGACGTGGAATTTGATAAGTCACTTAAATTTTATGAATATATATATATACATATATTAATATATTCGGGTATCGGGTTTAGGTTTCCAACACTCCCCATCCCCGACCTCGAACCCGATCGGGTACCATTTTTCACTCCTCATCCCCGACCCTGACCCCGAACCCGATTTAAAGTACCCGAACCCGAGCATCGGGTACCCACGGGTATCGGGCATACGAGTACCCATTGCCATCCCTAGAGACAATCTTTTGGGACAACAGATCTGAATTCCTCCTTTTAGGGTCATTTGATCAAATTTCCCGATGAGGAGTGATAGAGTGAGAGAATTTGGTGAGGGAATGACGTGGCATCACCTTCATTGGTTGGAAAATGTAAAAGTGGGAGGAAAGAGAGAAAATAGAGAAATTATTTGATTTTTCATCGAATAAGATTATGCCACGTCATTCCCTCACCAAATTCCCTCACCAAATTCCCTCACCTAATCATTTCTCTTTCCCGATATAGTGACACATCATTCTCTCTCCCTATCACCCCTCCTTATAGGGATATGCACATGTGACATGTGTAGAGTTTTCCTCCAAAATTCTGGGATTGTGATCTGACAACTCTTAGGTCAACTTAACTGCACACTATTCCTTTTACAACTTTGTTGTTTAAGCCGTGCTCCGATTTGAATTTCAGAGTCTTTCCCGAGTATAACCAAACTTCGAATCAAATGAAACTTATGATGTAAAATACATTTACACACGTACCCCATTTTGAGTGATTTTCATAAAATTAATTGGCGACTCTGTTTTCAAATAAACAATATTTTATTAAATTAATTATGTTTAATTAATTTAAATTTATAACAGTCAAATCGTCATTTGATTTACAAAAAAATCCTTAAATTATTAAAATTTGAATAAAATTAATTATTTATATATAATAGATTTTCAAAGTTTCCATGTGTTATCAAAATCTTTTAAAACAATATTTTATTTTAAAAGGATGCTTGACACGCAAACTAATGTTGAAATCGTCGAACCTCGAGCCACTTTAGTCCTATATTTCCACGTGTCTCACCACACGTTCTAACCTACGGGATTCCTAGGGGTTATAACTTTTTTGCGATTCTGCTGAGGATTAAATGTTTAACTTGAAAATATAAACTTGGTTTTCTTAAAAAACGTGTGTATCAAGTTTTCACCCAAAATAAAGTCCTGAAATGTATAACACCTAACGGACGCATAGGTTTTATCCCTAATTATATGCTTGTATACATAAAGGGTATGTATGTTGGGAATAAAGCGAAATAATCACCACACTTGTGATAATAACTATTCCTCACTTGATTGGATCTTTAGGAATGAGAAAAAATAAACATAAAAGAAATATACATGAAACAAGAACACCAAGAATTCAACGTGGAAAACATCCTCAAATGAATTAGTAAAAACTACGGGACTTTTGTCCAAAAGAAGTTTCACTATAATCAAATGTTAAACGGAACAATTGAAGATAAGAAGTAAACAAATAAGAGATCTTACTATCTCTCTACAAGTGTATGCTAGATGACTTTCAGATGTGATTTGATAAAGCTACTTCCTCCAGTTTTTATAGTAGATTGAGGACAGCTCAAGAGTCTTTTTCCAATAATACTATCATGCCCTTATTTAATACAAAATGACTCTTAAGCTTCTAAGCTTCTAGACCTCTAGGCTTCTAAACTTCAAGGCTTCTGCCTTCTGGACTTCTTAAACGGACGGGGATTTTTATTTCATAGTTTGGAGCCCAATCAAACAACCCAACAACTCCCCCATCACAACTATCATATTTGGAAGGGTTGTTGTCAAACCCGCGGTTGAACAACAAAACCCAAACATTCCTTTTGATAGTTCTTTGGTAAGCTTATTAGTGCCATTATCATCATTTGTATTCACTTTCTCTAAAAGCAATAACTTTTCATCAAGAACATCACGTATCCAATGATACCTCACATCAATGTATTTCAATCTAGAATGAAATGTTGAGTTTTCGCAATATAAATCGCACTTTGACTATCACAATAAAGCACATATTTATATTGTACAAAACCAAGTTCAGATAATAATTTCTTAACCCTTAATTTTTTACAAGCTTCAGTTGTTGCAATAAGTTCAGCTTCAGCGGTTGACAACGCAACAGCTCCCCCTGCAAAATTAATCAAATAACCAGAAATAAATTTTCTCTAATCAACATCACCTGCCACTAAATCCAGACTCTCATTTCCAAGACAAAGTCTCAAACTTGATGTACCTCGAAGATATCTCAATATCCATTTGACAACATCCCAATGTTCTTTTCCTGAATTGGAAAAGAACCTACTCACAGTGCCAACGACATGAGCGATATTTGGTATTGTTCTAACCATGGCATACATAAGACTTCCAACAACAAAATCATAAGGAATATTCTGTATATCTTCTTTCTCATCATCGTTTGAAGGACAAAGTTTAGAGCTCAATTTAAAATGTGATGCAAGAGGTGTGGAAACACTATTGGCCTTCTCCATATTGAATCTCTACAATACTTTTTCAATATATCGTTCTTGAGACAACTATAATTTCTTTGTCTTTCTATCACGGCTGATTCTAATTCTAGGAATCTAATTCGCTGGTCCAAGATTCTTCATCGCAAAGGACTCCCTAAGTCTTATTTCAACCTATTAATTATCACAGCACTTTGACCAACAATAAGCATGTCATCAACATAAAGTAAGAGAATAATAAAGTCATTAAGAGATAATTTTTACACAAACACACAATGGTCGGAAGTAGTCTTCTTATAGTCGTGTTCCTTCAAGAACAACTCAAACTTCTTGTACCATTGTCGAGGAGCTTGTTTCAAGCCACCCAAGCTTTTCTTCAATCTACAAACATAATTTTCTTTACCCTTCACCTTAAACCCATTAGGTTTATTCATGTAAATCTCTTCTTCTAATTCACTATGAAGAAAAGTCATCTTCAAGTCCATTTGTTCAACTTCCAAATCAAGACTAGCTGCCAAACTCAAGACAACTTTAATTGAAATCATTTTAACAACAGTAAAAAATATTTCATCAAAAACAATACCCTTTCTTTGACTAAACCCTTTGACAACCAAACGAGCTTTGTGTCGTGGAGCTAAAGTATTCTCATCTTGCTTTAGTCTATATACCTACCTATTTTTCAAATGTATGATTGTCATGTAAAGATTTAATCTCATCTTTCATAGCATCAACCCATTCTTCGTTATCTTTAACATCTTCATATGACTTTAGCTCCCACATAATGTATATTCATCAGGAGAATACTGTGTTGAAGGCTTTCGATATCTTGTAGATCGTTTAAGTGGAATTGTAGGTAATTCACCTTGCTCACTACTATCATTCTACATGTGAACATCATGTTCACCCTCAATGTCATCCTCTTGCACCCGATTTTCTACTAAAATAGGTGAATTAGATCAATGAACTTTATCTAAATTTATCGATTCATCTTTTCTCTTTAACTCATCGTCTTTAGCTTAAACCCTTTTCTCAATAGTCTCATCTTCAAATAAGATAATGTCACGACTTCTGACAAGCTTCTTTCCAACTAGATCATACATTCTGTAGCCGAACTCATCTTTGCCACAACCCAAGAAGATGCATTCACGACTCTTCACATTCAACTTTGATCTTTCATCCTTTGGAATGTGAACAAATAACCTGCATCCAAATACTCGTAGGTGATTATAAGAAACATGTTTATTTGTCTATACGTTAGTTGGAATTTCACCGTCCAAAGCAACTATAGGACTCAAATTAATAACATGTACCACCGTGTGTAATGCTTCACCCCAAAACATTGGGGGCAATTTTGTTTTTGAAAGCAAACATTTAATTCTCTCAACAATTATCTTGTTCATCCTTTTGCAAGTCCATTCAACTTAGGAATCTTTGGATGTGTCTTCTAGTGTCTAATCCTATATTGTTTGCAGTATGCATCAAATAAACTACAATACTCACCATTATTATCACTGCGATTACATTTGATCTTCTTTCCAGTTTCTCTTTCAACAAGAGCACTTTTTTAAGACTTCATTTTAGTTTTCAAAACATAAGTCTAAAGCTTCCTAGAATGATCATCAACTAATGTAACAAAGTAAAGAGTACCACTATTAGTTTGTACCTTTAAAGGTCCACAAATGTATGAATTCACCAACTCTAAGAGATCTGACTTTCTTGAGGGAGAATAATGCTTGAACGGTAATCGAGTTTACTTTCCCACAAGACAATGAGAACAATTCTCCAAATTTGTCTCACTCAAACTCGGAATAGCATTTTTCTTAACTAGCAATTTCAACCCCTTTTCACTAATGTGACCAAGTCTTTGGTTCCATAACTTTGAAACTTTTTTACTCCGTGCAACATTCTCATTATCTTTACTTATTAAAGATTGCATTAAATAAAATTTGAAAACTTGTCTCCTCAAGCTACAACGAGGTTACCTTTCGAAAGTTTCTATTTTCCAAAACCAAGAGAGCTTGAGAAACCATCATCATCAAGCTTTCCAGTTGAAATCAAATTCAACCTCATGTCTAGAGCATGTCGAACATCTTTAAGAAACAACTTCGATCCATTGCAAGATTCTAGGAAAACATCGCCAATACCAATAACTTTACTAACGAAATTATTACTCATCTTCAATACTCCAAATTTACCTGAAGTATAAGATTTAAAGTAATCTTTCTTTGGCGTAACATGTATGGAAAATCTTGTGTCAAACACCCAAGTTGACGCATCGCATACAAGGTTAATTTTGTATTCTCTTTGTGAACAGTTAAGAGATCATAAGTAGTTGTTGAGACGCGATCTTCAAAATCATCTTTCTTTTGCTTATATCCGTTCGCTTCATTTTTTAGCTTATAACAATTCTTATTCATGAGTCCACTTTTTCCACAATGGTAACAATCAGTTGGCTTGTATTTTGACTTAGACTTGTTCCGACCTCTATGTCTCGACTTATCTTTCTCACTTTTACTATCATGTCTTCCCTAGTTTTCAGCAACAAACAAATTTGACTGTGATGAAGAGCCGTGCGATTTTTATCTCAATTATTCATTTAAGACACCACTTTTTCTCATCTCCAATGTCATTGCACCAATATAAACTGAATTACAAAGAGAAACTTTAAATGTCTTTCACGAATCAGGCAGAGTAGTTAATAACCAAAGACCTTGAAGATCATTTTCAAAGTTTATACATATTCCTGACATCTGATTAAGAACACCTTGAAACTCATTCAAGTGATCAGTCATAGAAGCACTATCACTATATCTCAATTGAATAATCTTTTGGAGCAAAAATAATTTGTTACTTTCTGTCTTTGAAGCACAAATTCTCAAGATTACCCCCACAAAGTAGGTGCATTTGTCTCATGTTGTATGTGGTTATAAAAATTCTCTTCAACAAATTGACGAATGAAACCACATACCTATTCATGCTCAAACGTCATTCCTCATCAGATTTAGAGATGGGTTTCTCACTACCAAAAATAGGTAAATGCAAAGACTTCACAAATAGAAGATCTTTCATTTTACCCTTCCAGATATGATAGTTTGAGTCATTCAACAAAATCATTCTATTTGTGTTAATCTCCATAAACCAATCAAAAATAAACACGCTTAGAACCAAGCTCTGATACCACTATATTGGGAATAAAGCGGAATAATCACCACACTTGTGATAATAACTATTCTCTACTTGATTGGATCTTTAGGAGTGAGAAACAACAAATATAAAAGTAAATATAAATAAAACAAGAACACCAAGAATTTAACGTGGAAAACCTCCTCAAATCAAGGAGTAAAACAACGGGACTTTTGTCCAAAAGAAGCTTCACTATAATCAAATGTTACACACGAAACAAATGAAAATAAGAGCTAAATAAAGAAGAGATTTCACTATCTCTCTATAAGTGTATGCTAGATGAATTTCATATGTGATTTGATAAGGAAACTTTCTCCAGCTTTTACAGTAGATCGAGGACAGCTCAAGAGTCTTTTTCCAATAAGACTACCAGCCCATATTTAATACAAAAGGACTCTTAAGCTTCTAGGTTTCTAGACTTCTAGGCTTCAGAACTTCAGGGCTTATGCCTTCTAGACTTCTTAAACGAATTGGTCTTTTTATTTCATAGTTGGGAGCCCAATCAAATAACCCATCAATGTCACCCTCATCCTACCCTACTTGCAAAGAATTACTCAACCGGGATTGGTACTTCTACGCCTTTGTGTAAAAATTGTCAATGAAAAATTGACAACTTACTACAAACCCAATTGGTTTTTTATTGTATCCAGACGATCAAAACCTAGTCTCTACAAGTTTTATATGACTACTATATATGTATTATGTGTAAGCATGTATAGTCTAAGTGGACATCTCTTAAAACATGTTCTCTCCTTTTCAAAACAGCACTTGTTTGTAAATGTTTTGAAATATTCCATCACAGACAATGTCCATGCTAACGGATATTGAGATGATCTCATGGGGTGAGAGTTTCCTCGAAAATGAGTGTCACTATGGGATTTATGGGTTTACCCCCATCATGAGGTTTATTAACTTCAAAATAAACTTCACAAGGTGGACCCATACCGGAAGGGTCTACTACCTAGGTGAAAGGCACATGTGCCCAATCCTCAAGGAATTTCGAGCCATCCTGATGATAGATAACAAGAACATTCTATACCTTAAACCACGGGTGGAAGCAATGTCCTTGAAACAGTTGTTACAAGAGGAATACGGATATACAAGGATGACATCTGAATCAATCCTCAAAATCGACGTCATCGATTTCCAGAAATGGACAAAAATAGAAATTAGAAATGGACAAGTTTCCATAACTTTGGGATCCTCCCTAATGACAATAACAGTTCGTTGGCTCACTTCTTCATGGCTCCCGCGGATGACAAGCCATTCTCTAAATTTCTTGAAGCAGCATACCACATGTGAAGGGGAATCAAAGACCCCTCAAGTATCATCTTGGTTGAAATGCTAATGGGTTTAAACAACTCGTTCATAACCACTTTCGTAAGTAAAAGAGGCTCACCTCTAGTCCTCTACATCTAGATGCTCGACAAGCTAGGGAGCCTACTGCCAATATGTCCCAGAGACATCTTATCTCCCACTCTTCAATATAGAAGGATGAGGAATGCTTCATCTAAACCGCTCGTACAGAATGTCGACGAAGTCCGAGATCTACTCCCATGGTACTCTATCAAAAGAATGGCATATATGATGGACAACGTACCCTAATAATGCTTATGGTCTTAGAATGAGTCACCTTCTACTATACTCACGGCCTCTACAAACATTTCGATCGTGATTGTATGCCCCTTTATATGGAAAATGTCATCTCTACGGACATGCATATCGATCACAAGGCCTATATAAAGTATCTTTAGAAATGGCACAACGCCTCTTAAATGATTATTCCAAAAGAGAAAAGGAACTATCTTACCGTTATTTTTGATGAACATGAGAAGATGAGACCAAATAAAGAGGAGGAAGATTCCAGTAGTGTAGACACATGCTATAGTCATACCTAAAGGCTATCACCACTAACAACACTCTTTTCCTTTCAGACTCTCTATAAATACAAACAAGAGAACACTATATGTAATAAACTATGCGAGTGTATTTATATGCAACTCTACGTTTGTTTCTAATTCACAAAACGAGATGTTCACTCTCTTTACGTTAATACTTATGTGCATATGCATTACATTTATACTTTTATGCAAGTATAAAACCCTCACCTCTCTCTCTTCACAATAGTTCACGACTGCAACAAGCTGACACGGCCCCCAGAAAGAGATATCCAAAAACCAGATGTTTTATACGCCATCAATTGGTCAAAGAACCTCGAAGTCCTGAAATGGTCTCTACAATCGAATTCATGGATATGAAGGTAGTTTTGCAACATATCACGGAGCAACTCGCACTACTAACCAGTCCTGGCTAATTAGCAAATTTCGTCTACATCTCAAAACATATATTCTTCTTCTTAAACACCTAACCGACCACCTCCAGTTATGGTTACTCCTACTAAATCTCATACTATTGGTCATCAAGCTCAAGAATAGGTCTCACTTTACGAAGACTCTGAGGAAGATATCGACATAACCACACTAGCCCAACATGGGGCACAAGAGAGAATGTCCGACCCTCCGGGACCTCTGTAGCGCCAAATCCTGATTCCTAGTCAACTTCTTTTTACGGATTATGAAGACTAGATGACTCAAGTACGAGCCATGCAAATGGAAATGCAAGCCCAACTCGACAAGATGCCTAAGGAAAAAGTGTGGAACTGCACTACGAATGGAAAGACACGATGAGAATTTTCGAACGAGCAGTCATCCCACTAGGCGTCATTCCATCCATATCCAAATACATCAAAAAAAGCGATCCAATTATTTTTTTCAAGATGTATATGTCCGCAATGACCCCATTGCGACTTGGAGAATCGACTGTTCTCCACATATTCCCTCAATATCTTGAGGAAGCTGCATTGTGCTGGTACCACCAAAAAATGGTAGTGTATCTACAAGCCATAGAGAAACTGGCAAAAGCATTTCTAGAACGCTTCTCCATGCATCTCAACCTTGAACGACCAGAATAGAGGTTGAAGAATGTCAAACAATGAGAAAATGAGAAATTCTTTGTATTCGTTAAAAGATGGAAAGTCGTCGCCAATGAAATTGATTCCCTCCCAAGTGAATAACGGTAGATCGATATGATCTTGGAAAATATTAACGAGCGATATTCTGTTGGATTCTCCGTCAAAACTTTTCAAACCATGAGAAAGTTGCTAAAAATAAACAATCTTGACAAATAACAATAAAAAACAGAAAGAGAAAGATTAATCAAGCTTATCAATTATGCACTTTTAGTTTCTCTTGAATTGACTTAGAAGCTTTAAAAAACAGATTTTCACCGTTCAGAATGTAACCTCAAAAATAACCAACAAACTGTCAACAATTTGAAGTCGATCTTCATCTAACGGTGCAAACTCCGACAAACGGAAATCAAAATGGACGTGCACTATTTTATTTGACTATATATACCACATGTTTCATAAGATATATAATAATTAAGTTTGTATTTATAACTCCATTATCTCCATTATACAGCCGTTCTTGATTATCTCCATTATTGGTTTTGGTTATTTTCTTTTTATCTATTTTAGTAAATTACATTAAGGGTGTGTTTGATAACCCTGGAATTGGCATTGGAATTGGAATTGGAGGGTCCAATTCCAATTCTTATGTTTGTTAGACACTTTAATATTAAGAATTGGAATTGGAATTAAAATTCCAATGGAATTCAATATAGTATAATTTGATAGTTCTCAATTCTAATATTTTTAGGTCAGAATTGTAATTCCAAATTAACACGTTTTTCATGTTTTTGACATGTTTAACACATTTTCACACGTTTAACACGTTTTTAACACGTTTTTCACACGTTTAACATATTTTCGACAAATTTAACACGTTTTTTACGTCATTAACACGTTTAACACGTTTTTGACACGTTTAACATGATTTTTCACGTTTTTAACACGTTTAACACGTTTTTGACATGTTTAACACATTTTTGGCACGTTTAACACGTTTTTGACATATTTCACATGTTTTTGACACATTTAACACGTTTTTCACGTCCTCGACACGTTTAACACGTTTTTGACACATTTAACACGTTTTGCACGTCCTTGATATGTTTAACATGTCCTTGACACGTTTAACACGTTTTTGACACATTTAACACGTTTTTCACATCTTTTACACGTTTTTGACACGTTTAACATGATTTTCACGTTTTTGACGTGTTTAACATGATTTTCACGTTTTTGACACGTTTAACACGTTATTGACACTTTTAACACGTTTTTGGCACGTTTAACACGTTTTGACACATTTAACACGTAGCTCACGTCATTGACATGTTTAACACGTTTTTGACAAATATAACACATTTTCACGTCCTTGACACGTCTAACACGTCCTTGACACGTTTAACACGTTTTGTGACACATTTAACATGATTTTCACGTTTTTAACACGTTTAAGATGTTTTTGACACGTTTAACACGTTTTTGGCACGTTTAACATATTTTTGACACGTTTAACACGTTTTGACACATTAAGAACGTTTTTCACTTCCTTGACACGTTTTTCACTTCCTTGTCACGTTTAACACGTTTTTGACACGTTTAACATGATTTTCATGTTTTTAACACGTTTTTGACACGTTTAACACGTTTTTTATATTTTGGCACATTTTGCACGTTTTGACACGTTTAATAAGTTTTTCACATATGTAACACGTTTAACACGTTTTTGACACATTTAACACGTTTTTTACGTTTTGACACGTTTAACACGTTTTCACGTTTTTGACACATTTAACACATTTGTTTACGATTTTGACACGTTTACCACATTTTTAACATGTTTAACACGTTTTTCACGTTTTGGCATATTTAACAAGTTTTTCACATGTTTGGAACGTTTAACACGTTTTGGCATGTTTAACAAGTTTTCACAAATATAACACGTTTTTTTTACGTTTTTGACACATTTAACACATTTGTTTACGTTTTTGACACGTTTAATACATTTTTTACAATTTAGACACATTTACCTCATTTTGACACGTTTTCACGTTTTTGACAATTTAACACGTTTTTTTTACGTTTTTGACACATTTTCACGTTTTTTACACCTTTAACACATTTTTTATGTTTATGACACATTTACCTCATTTTTGACACATTTTTCACGTTTTGGCACGTTTAACAAGTTTTTCACATGTTTGGAACGTTTAACACATTTTTATATTTTTAACACGTTTAAAATGTTATTAACGCGTTGAAAATGTTTTAACACATTAAACATGTTTAACACGTTGTTGACACGTTTCACATGTTTTTTACATTTTTGAAATGTTTGACACATTTTTAACACATTTAACACGTTTTTAACCCGTTTAACACGTTTTTCACATTTTGGCACGTTTAATATATTTTTGATACGTTTAACACGTTCTTACATTTTTGACATGTTTAACACGTTTTAAACCTATCAAAACGTGTGAAAACGTGTTAAACATATTAAAAATGTCAAAAACGTGTTAAATGTTCCAAAAACGTGAAAAATGTGTTAAAACGTGAATGATATGTGAAAACGTGAATAACGTGTTCAAACGTGTGAAAAACGTGTTCAGCTTGCCAAAACGTGAAAATATATTAAACATGTCAAAAATGTGTAAAACGTGTGAAAAACGTGTTAGACATGCCAAAAATGTGTTTAACGTGCCAAAAATATGAAAAACATGTTAAACGTGTGAAAAACGTGTTAAATGTGAAAACGTGTGAAAAACGTGTTAGACATACCAAAAATGTGTTTAACGTGCCAAAAATATGAAAACTATGTTAAACGTGTGAAAAACATGTTAAATGTGAAAAACGTGTGAAAACGTGTTAAACGTGTGAAAAACGTGTTAAATGTGCCAAAACGTGAATAAACGTGTTAAACATGTCAAAAATGTGTAAAATGTGTTAAACATGCCAAAAACATGTTAAACGTGTGAAAAACGTGAAAAACATGCTAAACGTGTGAAAATGTATTAAACATGTTAAAAATGTGCCAAAAACGTGTTAAACTTGTTGAATTGAGTGAAAAACGTGAGAAAGCGTGAAAAACGTGTTAAACTTGTTAAAACGTGTGAAGAGTGTGTGAAAAACATGAAAAACGTGTGAAAACGTGAAAAATGTGAAAAATGTGTTAAAACGTGTGAAAAACGTGTGAAAACGTGAAAAATGTGTGAAAATGTGTTAAACGTGGAAAACGTGTGTTAATGAGTGAAAATGTGTTAAATGTGCCTAAACGTGAAAAACCATGTTAAACGTGTCAAAAATGTGTAAAACGTGTTAGACATGCCAAAAACGTGTTAAACGTGTGAAAACGTGAAAAACATGTTAAACGTGTGAAAAACGTATTAAACATGTTAAAAACGTGCCAAAACGTGTTAAACATGTTAAAACGTGTGAAAAACATGTTAAACGTATCAAAAATGTCAAAAACGTGTTAAGAATACCAAAAACGTGAAAAACATGTTAAACGTGTGAAAATGTGTTAAACATGTCAACAACGTGTTTGAACGTGCCAAAAACGTGTAAAAATGTGTTAAACATGTCAAAAACGTGTTTGAATGTGCCAAAAACGTGTAAAAATGTGTTAAACATGTCAAAAACGTATTAAACGTGCCAAAAACGTAAAAACATATTTAAAAAGTTAATATTTTGAACCGATATTTTATTTTACAAACATAGGAATTAGAATTGAATTACAATTCTATCATTTTCCCAAACATAGGAATTGAAATTAAATTACAATTCTATAATTTTTCCAAACATAGGAATTGAATTATAATTCAATGCCAATTCTCATGGAATTGGAATTAGAATTCCAATGTCAATTCCAATTCTAATTCCTCTTCGTCAAACACACCATAACTGATGTCTTTATAAATAATAAAAAGAAAATGAAATCCATGTAATTTTTATATTAATAGTGTTTATAATTATAAGTTTATTTGAATAACTTTACTAATCCATTTGTTATTTTTTATACTTAAATATATTTTTATTCGGGATTATTGTCAGTGTAACAAGTTTGATTTGTACATGTGTTGCCAGGTATTTTTGCTCATTATTTTGTTAAATTTTTTATGGTTGTTCATATGTTTATAAGTTTTCTTTTTCTCCGTTTATGAGTCTAGTTTTCATAATATATTATTTTCTTTATAAATGATTCAGGTGTAAAAATTAGAATTTATGATCATAAAATCATGAATTCTTGTATTCTATCACTAGTTATGAGGCTCTGATATGATCATATTGTTTTTAATTTCTTAGTTTTTCAACTAACTTTGTTTATTTGGGTGATTAATTTCTTAAAATGAGAAAAGGCCAGAAGGTAAAACTTCAAATTTGTATAAATAATAGTTCCTCACTAAATAGTGATGTATGTGAAGGCATAAATATCATATATATTTCACTTTTCTTATTGTATTACTACAAACATGTTTAATATTAGATAATTTTATCGATATTACAATATTTATTTTTCTCTAGACATTTCATACCATATAATATAGATAATTTTATATTTATAGTGTTCATAATTTTATTTGAATAACTTTACTAATCAATTTGTTATTTTTTATACTTAAATATATTTATATTCAGGATTCTCACCATTATAACAAGTTTGATATGCATTTAAAAATTTGTACACGTGTTGCCAAGTATTTTTGCTCATTATTTTGTTGATTTTTTTTTTTATGTTTGTTCATATGTTTATAAGTTTTCTTTTTTTCCGTTTTAAGTCTAGTGTTCATAATTTATTTTTTTCTTTATGAATAATTCAGGTGTAAAAACTATAACATATGATCATTAAAACATGAATTATTGGATTCTATCACTAATTATGAGGCTCTAATATGATCATGTTGTTTTTAATTTGTTATTTTTCAACTAACTTTGTTTAATTGGTTGATTTCTTAAAAAGAGAAATGGCCAAAGGTAAAACTTCAAATAGTTCCTCTCTAAATAGTGAGGCAGTTTTTTCCTCAATGTGAAGGCATTAAATAAGAGAAACGGAAGTCCCAATAGAAAAAAAAATGTTCTTGGTGAAGTTTGAACCCATAACCATATAAAATTTAAGTTTGTATGTTTAACCACTAAACTATATCATTTTACGTTTAAAATTAAAATAGATTTTATTAAATACCTTAATATTTTTAACAAGTGGGCTGCCCTAAGAGTAGGTTTGCCGGGCTTACCCCAGGGCCGGCCAGATATATATATCTACAAACATATTTACTATAATAATTTTATTTGCAATATTTATTTTTCTCTAGACACTTCATACCATATAATATAGATAATTTTATCAAGATTGTAATATTTATTTTTTTCTAGACACTTCATACCATATAATATAGATATTATATATTTTAGAATTTAATATATTTCTATTTACCCACCAGCAATTTTAAGACATGCCCATAGATTTATGTAAGTGCACGAGTTCTTTTATAATTTTGACATGCCCATAGATTTATGTAAGTGCACGTGTTCTTTTATAATTTTGTAAGATCGATTACGTGTGACCGATAGCTTCAAGATCAAACTATTTTTCTATCGATTTAAATTGCTGAAATTTTATGTAATATTATATTAGATATACTATTGAAACTCATAAATAATGTGACGCCATGCATTAAGTAAACAAAAATGTGGATATAAAGAAGGTGAATTTTGTTTTTAAATGACGCAATAATATATAATCTTATAATAGATTCACTTTTCAAACTCATAATGTGAAACAATTCAGGTAGAAAATAAGAAGGTCGAGTTAAAGAAGATTAATTTTGATTTGAAATGATGCAATAAAATATTATATAAATAAATTTAATGAAAAATAAATTAGTGGGACCATTATTTTCATAACCGATTAAGAAATAGCATTTCATACAATATAACCATACATTTATGCAAGTGTATGTATCTTTTTATAATCGTGCAAGATAGGCATGTGTGACGGTAGCTATAAGACCAAGTCATTTTTTTATGTAACGTCAAATGTTAAAATATTTGTAATCTTATATTTGATTCACTATTCAAACTCATAAATAATATGACGCCATTTATATAAAATAAGGTGGAATTAAAGAAGATATATTTTGTTTTGAAATGATGCATGAAAAAATATTTATATAAATAGATTAAAAATGATTAATTAGTAAAAATCATTAGTTCATAACTAATTAAGAACGATTAGGCTGCATATAATATACCACCAATATTAATATTATTCAAGTGCACATTTACTTGAAAGATTTTTGTGTTGGCTCAAAAGTATAAACGATTTATGTAATCTTAATACAAGACCAAGACATTTTTGTGTTGGTTGAAAGTGTAAAAGATTTATGTAATCTTATATTAGATTCACTATTCAAACTCATAAATAATATAATGACGCCATCCATATAGAAAAAATATTTATATAAATAGATTGAAAGAAAACCAATTAGTAAAAGTCATTAGTGGTGAATCTATTTAGAACGAATAGGCTATACAATCTTTCAAACAGGTATATAGACTGTCTAATCTTTCTTTCTTTTGTTTCTAATCTTGAAAACTTTTCGTTTTCCCCTTCCAAGCATGCAAAGGATAAAACTTGATAAAAGAATACTCAAAAGGACATAATAGTGAAGGTTTTAGATCCAAGATTTCTTCATCATTATTGTGTTCTTTTAGCTTAGTTATTTGCATGATTAGTCATCCTATGATTTTTATAGTCAATTATGTTCAATTACAAGTATGTTTTAGATAGTAATTATTTGACATGTCTTAACAATCTTTTAGAATGTTGATAAATAAGCCTTTTATGAGTTAATTACCTAATTCATACTTGTAATCCTTTTATGAAGCACTACTTTCTCAAGATGGTGAGAAACAACCAACCAACCAATGAAGATGGAAAAAGTGAAGAAACATCAAAACAAATTGCACGAGAAGGGGTTGACTACATAAGTCACATGCCGAGGGAAGTTATGCATCACATACTCTTATTTTTGCCTTTTGAGTATTGGATAATTTTGGGCATGGTTTCAAAACAATGGCAATATCTTATGTGTGAAACTCCAACTTTTATTCTCGATGAGAATGAAATTGTTTCAAAAATGACAAGACAAATTCGCGGTGTATTACATGAAGAGCAACCTCGAAGTGAATTGCTTGATGAGGGCAAACGAAGATTTGCAGAGTTTGTGAACCGCATTTTAATATATCACTCTGGTTGTCTCATAACCTTTACACGATTATCGCTTCAATATGAACCTAGAACAATATATTCCTTAAATGTTAACAATTGGGTTCACTTTTTGATGACAAGAGACATAGAGAAGCTTGAGTTGAAATTCTCATCAACACCAATCTTGTACTATGAACTAGAAGGTTTGGCAGTGAGGCGCACAAGAACAGCACAGACTTTTCAACTTCCTCGTCACCCTTTTGAGCCCAAATTTACAAGTTTCTTTTTGAACTTCTGCAAACTTGAAGCATCTAGATTTGGCTCTTTTATGAACTTAAAAGTTCTATATTTGACAGATGTGAAGATTCTAGACCGTTCTATTGGACAATTTGTTTCAAAATGTCCAGTCCTCGAAGATTTATACTTGGAGAGATGCTCTGTAACCGAGAGATTTTTCGTTTGTAAACAAGATCTGAAAATCAAACATTTGATCTTGCTCAATTGTATGACAGAATATTGGCAAATGTTTACGATTGACATATCTGTTCCTCAATTGATGAACCTGGTGATCATAGGAAGATATCTTATGAATTCAACCATAAGAAATGCAACCAATCTGGAAGACTGTTCAATCGACATCAATCAAGGTTTTTCAGATAATGAACAGGGAAACTTCATAGCTATGATTATGATAAATTTAAGAAGTTGCAAGACTCTAGCTTTATGTAGCTGGTGCATTCAGGTGAGTTTATAAGTTCATATTTTACTCTAACCATCATTATTTTGTTTATTAATGTTTCCTTGTTTTGTTGATAAAGGTTCTTCCATCGTGTGATATTGGATTAAGTCAACAACTGCACGGTTCATTCACGAATTTGACAAACTTAAGGTTAACTGTCGGTTATGTGAAACAAGAACTACCTAGAATAGTCCTGTTATTGCAAAGTTGTCCTTGTCTTGAGAAATTGATGTTGGACATTTATACAGCCAAAGACATCGATTGGGTATTCGCCTATCAGAATTCATAAGGCTTTTTAATTTTTCTTATTTTTACTCTAGAACTTCTAACAATCTGAATTTTCTATGATTATTCAGCTGATGATTGTTAATGACATGTTTGAGGGATATGAACCGGAAGTTTTTCATTTCGAAGAGGATAACTATCTTGAGAATCAGACTCGAGATATCCTTTGTCTGCAAAGAAGCCTCAAGGTTCTTCAAATTTACGGGTTCATGGGACGAAACCAGGAGATACATCTAGTAGAGTTCCTACTCCGAAATGCACTAGTGTTGGAGAATCTAGTCATATACAATGATTTGCCAGATGAATGTGGAACTCGAGAATCAGCCCCGAGTCTTCGTGAGTTGAACCAGCGACGCACGTTGCAAGCACTGCTGGATTTACCGAGGGCATCTTCTGTTGTTCAAGTTTCTGTGGAAAAAATCAGAGTTTTCGATGAGTAGTGAAAGAGTTATGTTTGTTTTCTTATGAATGAATGTTAGTGTTATGTTTTTAATTTGAAATTTAAAGACTAAGTCATAGCCTCATAGATCTTACCTTGCTATGATGCATTATTTGTTTATCATAAACTTATAATTAATTGCTTGTTTGGTTAGATATTACAATGTTTATTTATTTTTATGATTTTATTTTTAATTATGTTTGAGATAGATATATAGATCTTTTACCTTAAAATTGATATGTATATAGTATTATTACTCACAATTTTGCACATATATAACACAAATTAGTTATACATTTCAGAAAAATTCCACACTTATACCCCATCACTCTAATGTAGGGCATTTTTAATATAATGGAACTACCTATGATTTTAATTTCATAAATCTATTAATGATTAGAGTAAATGTTTTTATCAAGTTTGTCATCTTTATCAACTTTCACATTATGCATAACAAACATATATACCAAACTTTAAGTAAGAAATGTTAGACATATATAAATTTCACTCAGCTCATCTTCAATCAGTTCTCAAAATTGCTCCCAAGATGAATTTCTCCTCTCAAACCGTTCTATACTTTTTTTTAATTATAAATTAGTCTTTTGAGTATTAATACGTGTTAGTTTTATATGAGTAAGGATAGGAGAGTAAAAAATTTGTAACTAATGAGAATAAGAAAACTAGAATCACCATTTGATTAGACTTGATCACTAAATATAATTTAAAATATTTTTTTTTTATCTCTAATAATAATTTATCACACTTTATAATTTCTCTTCATTAATATTTTTCTTTTTATCTATTAATTTATTAATAAGTTCTTTAATTTATTTATATATTTTTTAAATAATAATAAAGAGAATAAATAAATCAAATAACAAAATATATAAATATAAAATTTTAAAATAATATATATTATATTTTTCAAAATAATAAAATGAAGAATGAATCAATTATATAATAAAATATATATTATATTTGATAAAAATATATGAGAGAGTAAAAAATTAAATAAAAAAGTATTATTATTTTAATTTAACTAATTATTTCTCTCATCAATTAATTTATATATATATATATATAAATATATATATATATATATATATATATATATAATAATTAATATTTTTAAACTATCTACTGGTTGTTTGACTTTTTTTTCTATTTAGATTCTTTTCATTTTTTTTAACGTACTAGAAATTCAATCAACTACCAAACTCAATCAACTATACTTCATTTTTTTAGTGTTTTAATTTTTTATCTACGCGTGAAATATTAATAAGTGGGTGATTTGAGTATTAAATTATATTATTTGTACTTTAAATTATGTATTGTTTCTAATTTATATATGAAATTTGAGATGTCTAACTATAAAATATTTGAGTTTGAAAAAAATAATTTTGGTTGGAGATGGTTTAAGTAAATTATTAAGTCAATAATATAGAGTCTTTTATGTAAAATATAGAATGTCTTCTTTAAAAAAAAAAATCTTCACACCAAAATTTATTTTGTTCTCCACTTTTAACTTACATCATTTTTTAGTAAGATTAATTTTTTTTTATCTCCTAAGCAAAACTCTTTTCTAAATAAAATAAATAAGAAAGATATTCATTTATAAAACAAAAATTCTTACTTAGATAATTAATTTTAGATAATTAATTTTTTCTAGCTTAGCGGCAATAAAAGGTGGATATCCCAAATCTCTTAGAGAATTCTTGAGTTCGAGTCCGTTAGGTGACAAGTTATGTGCCTAATTAAATGATTAACTGTGTTTGTGAGCTATGTGTTTAACTCCTTTGTGGTCATATTTTTAATTAATCCTCTCTTCTAACCTAACGACATCAAGAAGTGGATGTCCCAACTTCCTTTAGAGGTCCTAGGTTTGAGCCCGTCATGTGGCAAATTTTACAATTGGTTAAATAGTTAAGTATGTTTACGGGCTATGTTCTTAACCCCCTCGTGGCTATATTTTATCCCCTCTTTTAGCCTAGTGTCAACTAGATGTGGATATCTCCAGCCTCCTTAAGAGGTCCTAAGTTCGAGCTTGTTAGGCGGAAAATTTTGTGCTTGGTTAAGTGTATTTCTAGGCTATGTTCTTAACCCCTTGTGGCAATATTTTTTAATCCCCTCTTCTAGCCTAGTGGAAACAAGAGGTGAATATTATCAGCCTTCATAAAGTCTTGAGTTCGAGTCCATCAAGCAACAAGTTATCCGTCTAGTTTAATGGTTAAGTGTGCTTGAGGGATATGTGCTTATGATACACCTTAATGTAGATTTAGGTATATATATTTGAAATGACATAAATAATAGAAATAGAACGAAGAGAATATAAGATAACACTTGAATTGATAGAAGAGAGATAGAACCCTAATAGGGTGAATACAATGGGGGAAGAATAAGAAGATAGAGAGAAGTTGATCTTGAGAGAATTCTCAAATAATGTCTAATGTGTTTTCTATAGACCCCCGATATCTTCTTTATATAACCTCCACCTACCATAATCAATCCTCAGCCGAATATTCTGTATATTATATTATTTTCCTTATATACTCTCTAGCTGCCAAAATCAGTTGCCCGTCAATCTCACATTTTTAACTACTACCTTATTAATAATTATTTATTTCCATATAAATAATTATTAATTCTAAATCAATTAATATTCCATATTTTGGCTTACTGCCTTATTAATAAGGATTACATCTACCCATTAACTTATTTTAGGGTTAAGAACCCTAACCCCTAATAATCCCTTGTAACAATAGCCTCCCCTTCAACATTTGTTCGACCACGAACAATACAATTAAAAGAAGAAGCCAACTTATTTCCAACAAACCCAAGTTTTGGAAATTCATGTTCCAACCAAGATGTATTCTCCCCTGTAGATAATAAACGAAGGTTTAACTAGCACTCCCAAGTATCTGGTGGCTCTTCAAACCACACAAATTATTTCAAAATATCTCCCAATTGTAAGGCATAAGAACAATTGCAAAACTCTGCATCTGGTGGTTCTTCAAACCATAATAAGTATTTGCATCTCATCCATGTTTTATGCCATAAAATTTTCTGAAAGCAAGATCCAACATCTTGAGATTTCTCGAACCACAAAATCTGGACGCAATTTGGACTTGGCGCTAAGTATGCTTGAGAAATGGGATCAAACAACAACATCCTATCTTCAAGGCCCAAAACATCTTCAAATATTTCTTTAAATTTTACTTCTCCCAAGTCAACCCGATAATGATCTTCTTTTCCAACGTAGGTTGTCTTCGCATTCTCTTTGTCATCGTACACTTGTGAGACTTGCAAATAAATAATCTAAGAACTTGAATTATCGTAGATTTCTTCATCGAGACTGAGATTATCGTGTTTGATATCATGAGTATTTGAAGTCTCCATTTCTTTTCCATAACAAAAGTCTTAAACAGGAAGTGCGTCTTCCACTTTAGAACAATCATTATTAAAAGAGGTTTCGTCTTTGTTTAGAGCCGAATATGTCAATGGGGAAGGCATCGATTGTGAATGTGTCAATGTGGAATGTGTCGATTGTCCAACATCTTCTACAGGTTGCTTGTCATCTTCCAGTAACTCATCGAATTCGACTTTCAATTTTTGACGATCGTTTTCCCACTTTTGCCTTGTTATTTCTTCATCGACCTTTTGTTTCTGTCTTTTAATTTCATCAGCGATCCTTCCTGATTTTAACAAGTCGATTATTTGTTGACATTGTTCCGCGATTACCTTCCACGGTTCTAGTTGCACTTTCTTTTGTATATGTCGTGGATCGTCCCTGACACATGACCCAAACTCACGTCGCAATAGTTGTTTTAACTCTCTCCACGTCAATCCTCTGCTGAGAGTTTTCATGACCACGTGTTCCCTAAGCTATCGTAGTGCCTTTTCCCTCATGTGACTTGTCGCAAGATGAACCTCGTCTTCTTCAAGTGTGTCGTTAACCCGAAAAAATATTTCTGCCTCATAAATCCAGTCTTCAACATCTTCGACATTTTCTCCAAATAATTTTGGAAAATTCATTTTGACAACTCATTGCACTTTATTCATTCATACGTCTGACTATGTTTATGATTTTCATTCAACTATCCGTCGATACGTGTTTCCACCATATTGCCAAGAATGTCGATATGATACCAATGATACACCTTAATGTAGATTTAGGTATTTATATTTGAAATGACATAAATAATAGAAATAGAAATAGAACGAAGAGAATATAAGATAACACTTGAATTGATAGAAGAGAGATAAAACCCTAATAGTGTGAATACAATGAGGGAAGAATAAGAAGATAGAGAGAAGTTGATCTTGAGAGAATTCTCGAATAATGTCTAATGTGTTTTCTATAGACTCCCGATCTCTTCTTTATATAGCCTCTACCTACCATAATCAATCCTCAGCCGAATATTCTGTAGATTATATTATTTTCCATATATACTCTCCAGCTGCCATAATCAGTTGCCCGTCAATCTCACATTTTTAACTACTACCTTATTAATAATTATTTATTTCCATATAAATAATTATTAATTCTAAATCAATTAGTATTTCATATTTTGGCTTACTGCCTTATTAATAAGGGTTACATCTACCCATCAACTTATTTTAGGGTTAAGAAACCTAACCCTAATAATCCCTCGTAACATTAGCCACCCCTTCAACATTTGTTCGACCACGAACAACACAATTAAAAGAAGCCGACTTATTTCCAACAAAACCAAATTTTGGAAATTCAGGTTCCAACTAAGATTCATTCTCCTATGTAGACAATAAACGAAGGTTTAGCTGACACTCCAAAGTATCTGGTGGCTCTTCGAACCATATAAATTGCCAAAATTGTTTCCATAGAATATTTGGTGGTTCTTCAAACCACACAAATTGTCTCAAAATATTTCCCAATTGTAAGACATAAGAACAATTACAAAACTCTGTATCCGGTGGTTCTTCAAACCATAATAAGTATTTGCATCTCATCCATGTTTTATGCCATAAAATTTTCTAAAAGCAAGATCCAACATCTTGAGGTTTCTCGAAGCACAAAATCTTGACGCAATTTGGACTTGGCGCTAAGTATGCTTGAGAAATGGGATCAAACGAAAACATCCTATCTTCAAGGCCCAAAACATCTTCAAATATTTCATTAAATTTTACTTCTCCCAAGTCAACCCGATAATGATCATCTTTTCCAACGTAGGTTGTCTTCGCATTCTCTCTGTCATCGTACACTTGGGAGACTTGCAAATAAATAATCGAAGAACTTGAATTATCATAGATTTCTTCATCGAGACCTAGATTGTCGTGTTTTATATGACTATGTGAAGTCTCCATTTCCTTTCCATAAAAAAAGTCGTCAACAAGAGGTGTGTCTTCCACTTTATAACAATCGCCATCAAAAGAGGTTTCGTCTTTGTTTGGAGCCGAATATGTCAATGGGGAAGGAGTCGATTGTAAATGTGTTGATGTTGAATTTGTCGATTGTCCCACGTCTTCTCTAGGTTGTTTGTCATCTTTCAGTAATTCATCGGATTCGACTTTCAATTTTTGACGATCGTTTTCCCACTTTTGCCTTGTTATTTTTTCATCGGCCTTTTGTTTCTGTCTTTTAATTTCATCAGCGATCCTTCATGATTTTAACAAGTCGGTTATTTGTTGACACTGTTCCGCGATTACCTTCCACGGTTCTGGCTGCACTTTCTTCTGTATATGTCTTGAATCCTCCCTTGCACATGACCCAAACTCACGTTACAATAGTTGTTTTAGTTCTCTCTACGTCAATCCTCTACTCAGAGTTTTCATGACCACGTGTTCCCTTAGCCATCGTAGTGCCTTTTCCCTCATGTGACTTGTCGCAAGATAAACCTCGTCTTCTTCAAGCGTGTTATTAACTCGAAAAAATCTTTCTGCCTCATAAATCCAGTCTTCGACATCTTCGAAATATTCTCCAAAGAATTTTGGAAAATTCATTTTGACAACTCACTACACTTTATTCATTCATGCGTCTGACTATGTTTACGGATTTCATTCAAATACCCGACGATGCGTGTTTCCACCATATTTCCAAGAACGTTGCTCTGATACTAATGATATACCTTAAACATGAATTAGGTATATATATCTTGAAATGACATAAATAATAGAAATAGAATGAAGAACGAAGAGAATATAAGATAATATTTGAATTGATAGAAGAGAGATAAAACCTAACAACTAGGGTGAATACAATGGGAGGAATGAAGAAGATAGAGAGAAGTTGATCTGGAAATTTCTCGAATAATGTCTTGTGTTTTCTACGGATCAGGATCTCTTCCTTATATAGTCTCCATCTACCATAATCAATTCCTCAGCCGAATATTCAGTAGATTATATCCCTTCCTTATATACTCTCCAGCTGCCATAATCAATTTCCCGTCAATCTCACATTTTTAGCTACTACCTTATTAATAATTATTTATTTCCATATAAATAATTATTTATTCTCAATTAATCAATTATTCCATATTTTGGCTAACTGCCTTATTAATAACTGTTACGTCTACCCGTCAGCTTACTTTAGGGTTAAGAAACCTAACTCTAATAATCCCTCGTAACAGCTTAATCCGTTGTCCATTTGTATCCCCTCTTCTAGACTAATTAACAGTAATAAGAGGTGAATATCCTTAACCTCCTTGTGAAATATTGGGTTCGAGCCTGTCACACGAAAATAAAAATAAAAATAAAAATTCTTTACTTTACAAGGAAACCCTAAAGAAAGTAGAGCATTAGAGATTTCCAGCGATTGCACATTCTCATATTCAACAAGAATCACATCCGAATCAAGATCGTCGGCACGATCGACACAATCGGTACAATCACACGATTTAGTTGATTTTGTAGTTTGTTAAAGGAAACGTGGTCGGAGTAAAGATCATCGGCACAATCGGCACGACTGAGACATCTGACACGTTTGGCACATCGAGGAAAAATCATCTAGGGTTATAAGTTGCGAAATAAATAAACATCGTCTAGGGTTTGAACAAGGTCGTCGTTCAAAATTTTTGCTCTGACTTTAATCCCATGTTTTAAAGTCTTATTGGAATATAGGTAAAATGAAAAACAACAAAGTGAAAGAAATGCATGACTTTGTTCTTAAAGGAATCAAAGAAACTGAAAAGAAAAAATTAACAGAATAGATGAAGAAATAATTAATGAAAAGTGCAGGAAAGCAGCAAAGGCCCAATTGCTCCTCATGCATACAAACAATGGAAAAATCTACTTGGGCAATATATTTAGACAAAAGTGGAGGTACTGAATTCTCTTTATGAATTTAAATTGCTTCCTGTAGTAGAAGAAAATTGTGTTAAGGAATAAGAAAATGTAGTGGTGGGAAACTACATAATAAAGAATATAGTTTTCTTCCTAGTCACCAAAAGGGCACTTATAAAGCAATGAAAGGAAAAATGACTGGCGAAAATTTCAATAAATATACATGATCTCTACGTTCTAAAATTCAAGAAGGGATCAAATCTGGATGAAATTCTAAAAAATGGGCATACATATACTGGATTCAACTGTATGAAGATGGAAAAATGGTCTGAATATTTGAACCTCTTAAGAAAATCTAAGGAAACAACTTAGATATGGTTCAAAGTTTGGAATATCCATGCACACATGTATAATGTAGAAGCTCTTTTGAAAGTTTATTGGATAGACCATTATATATACCCAATTACTGAAGGAGGAGAGCATCTTTCCTTTTCTATAATTGACAAATAAAATGACAGTGGTTGACATAAAAGAAAATATGTTGTCATGGAAATTACTTATGAGTGAAGGTCACACATGTGTTCATTCTGTAATACTTTTCAACATGTCAGCACGAAATGTTCTCAAACTAAGGAAGAAGAGTAGAGAATACTGAAAGTTAAGGAAGAAAAAAAAGCAAGAAAATAAAATAGAAGAGTCTAACATCAAAGAAAAAAATGTGGAGGAAGATTAGGAAGTTGAAGCCAAGGAGGAGTCTAAAAAGGAAGAAAATAATGTGATTTAAGAAAAGAGGGTAAATGAGACTCTAATAAAGAAGAGAAAATGTTGTAATGAAATAGAGGTTTAGGAAGAAGAAGTAAGTTGATTCTCAAACAAATCAAGCTGTAGTAGAAGAAACCAGAGAGGAAGATACACAGACTAATCAAGTTGAAGCTGAGGATAACAAGACAAATATAGAGGATACCAAAGCTGATACTGAAGGAAACAAATGCAAGAATCCTAAAAATCAAATAGAGGACAACAAATATAAGAACCTTGAAGTCCTAAAAAATAACTCTTTCTATCAGATTATCACGAGTTCGTACCAAGAAAGATTATACAATGGGAATAAGCAAGCATCATCAACATCGTCTTCAATTCAATGTCCTTACATCGCAAGAGGAAGGGGAAGAAGGTTTTATGACGCAACAGGTTTATATGGAAATAAACACCCCGATTGAGGTAGTTATAATCTATTTTTGATTGTATTCTTTTCGTTATAATCTTTGTTGTTTGTTTTTACAAATGCTACTAATCAGTTTCTTTATTTTTTTTAATCATAACTAGAATTTGTTTAACTTTGATTTTTGACCCTCCTACTTTTAAGATTTACAATGAAATAATATTAACAATTTTCCTCAAAATAAATATTGTAAAAAGTTATTGTAGAACATATAAATACATATGTTCTCGGAAATTTTTACCTCAAAGCATTTAAAGACAAGTGTTGCAAAAACACTCTTACCTAGACCATTCACAATTTGTACATATTATGCAAGATGGACATGATTCTTTGTATTTTATTAAAATTTCATTAAATAGAAAAGATTCATTATTTAATTTATATTATGCAAGATGGACATGATTCTTTGTATTTTATTAAAATTTCATTAAATAGAAAAGATTCATTATTTAAAATTATTGAATTTAAATAGAAAAATGTTATTATATTTATTAATGTTCGAGGAGTCAAATTGAAATTCCTATTGGGGCCAATTTTGAACATTTTATTTTAAACCTCACATTTTTTGAGTTTTGGAATCGTTTGTTTATTTGAGTTAAGGTTTAGAATCCAAGATAAGGAAAATAGAATTTTGAAGATTGAGAATAAAATTACACGTTATTTAATTATAAAACTTATTTTTTATATAAGAAATTAACTAATATAATATTTATATTATCACAGCTTATCCTATCAATAGATAATATATTACATATATTTTTTTTTTATATTATAACAGAGTAAATAATTCTTATCGTTCAATGTTCAAGTGGCTTTTTAATTTGATGGTCTAGAAAATAAAATTAAGCTTAGTGTGTGATCCAGCCTTTGTTTCATCTTTCTTTTTAACTATTCATATAAATAATTTTTTGCTTCATTTCAAATAAAGATCTATCTCATCTTCTAACCAACGAAAAAAGATTTGAATATTTCCAGCATTGGCGGTTCATCTTCGAGTCCGTCAGGTTATATGTTCGGATCGTCTAGTTAAATTCGGGATTAGTCGCACTCTTTTTCCGGAAAAAAAAAACATTTTTTTAATTCCACCGCCTGTCACATTATTTATGAGTTTAAATATAACAAAAAAAAAAAAAAAAAAAGTGGTTTGATCTATGAACTATCCGACATAAATATATATACATATTAAAAGATTGTAAATGTACATATTTACTGCATAAATATATAGTTATATTGTATCCTACTTGTTTTGAATCAGTTTATGCGGAAAAATTGATATTTTCTATTTTATTTATATAAATATTTTTTCTTTTGCCGTTTAAAAAAAGTCCACCTTCTTATATTCGATATTAATAGTGTCATATTATATATGAGTTTTAATACAGAATATAGTATAAGATTACATAAAAAAAAATTGTATTTTTAACCAACAGAAAAATGTCTTCTATCAGCCACACATGTTTATATTACAAAATTGTAAAAGTACAAGGAAGTGAAGGAACACTTGCATAAATGAGTAATACAGGGGAAGTAAAAGTTTTACAGCGAATAGCGAAATGATGTGGTGGATGAGTGATTAGAACCAATTACTAAGCATAATTTTAAATGCTTATTTATCTCTCTCATATTTATTAATAATTTTTACTCTTTACTTTATTCATAATTTATTTTTTATCTCTTCAATCTTTATTAATAATTTATTTATATTATTAATTTGTAAATATATGTTTATATATTTTATTATTTAACTTAATTATTTAAAAAAATAGAATAATAATAGGAAAATAATAAATCAAATAAATAACAAAATATATATTTTCAAATATATATATTTAAGAGAATAATAAAATAAATATAAAAAATTCTTAATTTTTTTAATTAATTATTTCTCTCTTCTAATAATATATATATATATATATATATATATATATATATATATATATCGTTAATAATTTATTTATTTTTTATTTTTAAAATGAGTTATAATATGAAAAATAAGAATTGGTCAAAATGATCTAACTAAAATCATTAATATTCAAAAAAAATATAAATAAAAAACAATTTAAGAGACCATAATATAAAACGGAATAATATATAATATTTTGAGTTAATTAATTGAATTTATAATAAATCTTATAAGAAAATATTAAATATGAAAAAAAAAATAAAGAGAGAATGAAAGGGAAATTTGATGAGATGGCCCTCATAACAGCCTTAATTCTAAAAGAGGCCCGCGCCTTATAAAGTTGGCAAAAGGGGTCTTTTTGTCCTGCGAAAAGTCAGGAATACCTCGGGCGCCTGATTTACCGATCATTTACGAGAAATAACATTCACGCATTTTCATCTAAAATGCGTGAGTTGATTAACGCATTTTAGATGAAAATGCATTAATGTCATTTCTCGACTTTCAATTTACGGGATGCCATTCACGCATTTCATCTAAAATACGTTAATCAACTCACGCATTTTAGATGAAAATGCGTGAATGACATTTTAGAGAAATGGATATTCGTGAATCGGGGGGTTTATTTTAAATTAGGGGGAAAAATTATATATACGATGAAAGATGAGAAATGCCATTCACGCATTTTCATCTAAAATGCTTGAGTTGATTAACGTGTTTTAGATGAAATCCGTGAATGACATTTCCGTAAATTGAAAGTCGAGAAATGTCATTCACGCATTTCATCTAAAACGCGTTAATCAACTCACGCATTTTAGATAAAAATGCGTGAATGACATTTCTCGTAAATGATCGATAAAGCAGGCGCCCGAGGGGTATTCCTAACTTTTTGCAGGGCAAAAGAGCCCTTTTGCCACATTAGCAAACGCGGACCTTTTTTGGAATTAAGGCTGTTACGAGGGCCATTTCATCAAATTTCCGGAATGAGAAATAATTAATTAAAAAATATATTTAATTTATTCTCTTAAATATATATTTATCAAATATAATATATATTTTTTATTTTTTTATTTGATTTATTATTGTCCCTATTAATATTTGAAATAATTTATTAATAAAGATTAAAGATATAAAAAATAAATTATTAATGAAGTAAAGAGAGAAAAATTATTAATGAATATGAGAGAGAAATAAACATTTAAAATTATGTTTACTGATCATGCCTAGTCACTCTTCCACCTCACTTCGCTACACATGCAAAATTCAAAATTTTCATCCCCTATCATTACTATGCATAAATCTATGAGTATATTGTATGTTGTGCTTTTTCTGAATCAATTATATATGTTACTAATGGTTTCACTAATTTATCTATTTTGAATCTATTTATATATTTTTTTTATTTGTGTAAATCCTAAGATAGTGTGAAAGTTGACAAAGATGAAAAACTTGATAACAAAAAATAGAGTTGATATTGGGAGCGACTCCCCACGTGGCTGCCACGGCGGACAAAAAAATATTAAGCGCGGCGATTCTTCATCATTTTTTATCAAATCATTGTCTTCTCTAGGATCAAATCATAGCATTTTCTTATCGAAAACAGTTCACATCAAAAGGTTTGATCGAGTTCAAAATTTCTCTCTCTTTGAAAAACTCAAAACGAAGAAGACCACCACTGTGAAAAAAACTACCATTTCTCAGATACCGAGTTCTTGAACGATTTTGTAATGGGGGACCATTAGACAAGTACTCTACAGACCCTAAGTACCTTCAAATACTGAATACGTTAACAGGTATGTCGGAAACATAACTTACAGTCTGTAATGTGTTTTAAAGTTAATTTTAACGTTATTTAAACTGAGTTGTAATGTGTTATAATGTTCAATTGTGTTGTGATGATTTTTTTGATATTTGTAAAGTGTTATAAACACTACATTTAAGGCAAATTCTATTTTTTTTGTATTAGGTAAATTCGATGACAGCAACCGCAATAATGCAGTATTCAATATCAACATAACAATAATGAAATGATCTAGTCTCGACTCAACTTTTCTTTACATCACTTTTGTCTTCTCAATTTTTCCATTTAGCCGATAATTTTTTTTTCCGAAGGTAATACTTATGGGAAGGAGAAGAAAAATAATAAGAGATGCTATTTTTGTAAAATAATTAAAAAAAATTCCACCGGCAGCAATGTGGGTAGTCATTGGAGGAGTCGCCCTCTATATCATTACTCAAAAAAATATCTTAACATAAAGGATAAATTTAATGCCTCAAATTTGATTCCATTAAAATGCCCTAATGCAAATAAGGTGTGGGATTTGTGTTATATATGAAAAATCGTGAGTAATAATACTATATACATAAAATAATAATGTAAAGAATCTATCATGCATAATTCTGAAAAAACAAAACCATAAAAGGTAAACATTGTAATATCTAACCAAACAAGCAATAAGTTTCATGAAAAACAAATTAGCAAGGTAAGATCTATGAATTACTCTTTGTAAGATCTATGAATTACTCTTTGTTCCAACAAGTCTTAACATTTCAAATTCAAACATAGAAGTAGCATGCATGCATACATAAACAAACATTACTCTTTCACTAATCATCCCAAAACTCAACTTTTTCCACAGAAACTTGAACAACAGAAGATGCCCTTGGTAAATCCCTTAGTGCTTGCAATGTGCGTCTCTTGTGCAACTCACGAATACTCGGGGCTGATTCTCGAGTTCCACATTCTTCTGGCAAATCATGGTATATGACTAAATTCTCCAACACTAGTGCCTTTCTGAGTAGAAATTCTAATAGATGTATCACCTCGTTTCGTCCCATCAGCCCGTATATTTTAAGAACCTTGAGGCTGTTTTTTAGACAAAAGATGTCTCGAGTCAGACTCTCAAGATAGTTATCGAAGCGAAAAGCTTCCGGTAGATATGGCTCAAACGTGTTATTAACAAACCTGAACTGTATAATCATATAAATTTCAGATTGTTAGAAGTTGTAGAGTAAAAAAAATTAAAAAAGTATTCTGAATTCTGATCTGCCCATACAAAAAAGATGTCTTTAGCCTTATGATTAATCTCCAACATCAAGCTCTCAAGACAAGGACAACTCTGCAATAACATGACTATTCCAGGTAGTTCTTTTTTCACATAACCGACAGCAAACCTTAAGCTTGTCAAATTAGTGAATGAACCATGTAGTTGTCGACTTAATTCAATATCTAATGTTGGAAGATTCTTTATCAAGAAAAGAAGAAAACATTAATAAATAAATAACCATGTTTATAGTAAAATATGAACTTAATAAACTCACCTGAATACACCAGCTACTTAAAGCTAGAGTCTTGCAATTTCTTAAATTTATCATCATCGAAGCTAGAAATTTTCCCTGTTCCATATATGAAAATTGCATGTCAAAGTCGATTGAGCAGTCTACCAAATTGGTTGCATTTCTTATGGCTGAACTCCTGAGGTATCTTCCTTTGATCAACAGGTTCGTCAATTGTGGAACAGATATGTCAATCATATAACTTTGCCACTTTTCTGTCAAACAATTCAGCAAATTCAAATGCTTGATTTTCAGATCTTGTTTACAAACAAAGAATTTCTCGGTTACAGAGCACCCCTCCAAGTATAAATCTTCGAGGACTGGACATTTTGAAACTAGTTGTCCAATACAACTGTCTAGAATGTCCACATCTTTCAAATATAGCACTTTTAAGTTCATGAAACATCCAAATTTAAATGCTTTAAGTTTGCAGAAGCTCAAAATGAAACTTGTAAATTTGGGCTCAAAAGGCTGATGAGGAAGTTCAAAAGTTTGTGCTGTTCTTGTGCGCCTCGCTGCAATAATGCCTAGATCACAGTACATGTTTGGTGTTGATGAAAAGTTCAACTCGAGCATCTCTATATCTCTTGTCATCAAAAAGTGAACCCAACTATTAACATTTGAGGCATATCTTGTTGTAGGTTCATATTGAAGTGATAATCGTGCATATTTTATGAGACAACTAGAGTGATATAACATAACGTGGTTCACAAAGTCTGCAAATCTCTGTTTGCACTCATCTAGCCCATCACTTCGAGGTTTCTCTTCATGTAATACACCGCGAACTTGTCTTCTCATTTTCGAAACAATTTCATTTTCGTCGAAAATCAAAATTGGAGTTTCACGCAAAAGATCCTGCCATTGTTTTGAAACCATGCCCAAAATTATCCAGTGCTTAAAAGGAAGAAATGAGAGTATGTGATGCAGAATTTCTCTCGGCACTTGACTTATGTAATCAACCCCTTCTCGTGCAATCTCTTTTGATGTTTTTCCACTTTTGTCGTCTTCATTGGTTGGACTTTTGTTTCTCATCATCTTGAGAAAAAAAATAGTGTTTCAACTGATTATAGAAATATGTAATTAAGTTAGACTTATTTATCAACATGCTAAAAGATTGTTAAAACACAATGTTTAGTAAAATAATTATTATGTAAACATAGTCATAATCTCCAAATTATGTATATTAAGGAGATAGAGATTTGACACATGTATGGATAATTTCTAGGATGTTTGTAAATGTAGGATTTAAGGAAGGAAGACTGGATTATTTGTTAGAAGAAGAAAAATGATAGAAAAAATATAGGTTCTAAAACCTTTTATTTTGAGTATTCTTTTATCAAGTTTTATTCTTTAAATGTTTGGAAGGGGAAATGTACTACTTTTGATCAAACACTTAGACTTGAAAATATTAGAAAACAAAAGAAAGAAATATTAGCTGGTCGTTATACCTAATAAAAAGATTGTGATTTTGGATATTTGAAATGCCAAATTGGAAAATAATCAGAGTGAGAAATTTGTAGATAAATAAGTTAATCAAATTTTTGTTCAGAAATCAAGTCATTTGAATAAATATTCGAATTATTATGGATTTTACGAGGACATGTCACCAAATATTGTCTTCAATTTTCAAAATTTCGAGCCTAATGTGCGAGCGTAATAAGTTTTATTTCTAAGCAGAATCAATTAGAGAAATATAAATACAAGTGATAGATATATATGTTGGGCATGAACCTTACATTATTGCCTCTATATGAATTGATGAAAAAGTGGCACAAAAGCTGTAGATGTGATTCATATAAGTCATATAAATAATTTAGAGCAATTAGTATTATATGATAACACAATTTAACATCCAAGATTGTCCATCTAAAGACCAAAATTAGTTTTTAACATAAATATATTTTCTTGTGTTTTCGATGAATCGCTAGGATTCGAATTTGAAAACATATGATTGACCCAAAGTAAATTGTATAAAAGAGAATGATTTAGAACCAAACAATTGAAGTGAAATTTTATACTTGTTTGAAAATTAAACTATAACAAAGGTTTTAAAATAAAATAAAAAATGATAAATTAATACCTAGGATTGAACAAGATTGATCGATTATTGTTTCTTAATATAATTAATCAATTAAGAACATCTAATTCAAACCAAGATTGCTCCAAGAATATAAAATCCAAAAATAAACATTTTCTTGAATTTGAATTTGGGTTTTTTTGAATGGCACGAATTCAATGAGATCTGGGAGAGTGAAATTGATTAAAATCATATAGGGATCAAATATAAATCATCAATTGAAAAAATGAAAGACAATTCAATACATAATTAAGAAATTGACCAAAATTGGGTTTATACTAAATTGAAGTATGTATTACAATATTTGGAGCTTACAAGAAATTCAGAACAATTTTATATATTCCTAGCTAGAACTAACCTTGAAGGCTGAATTGATTCAAATCGAAATCCACAAATTTGAAGCTTCTTGTACTCAACAATGGCTAAATCTTTCCTTCTCATTTTGTGGTCCCAAACTTTGCATTTATACTCTCCTAGACATAAGTAATTCAACCTAACAAACCTCAACCGTTTTGGTTGAATAATGGGATTAATTTTGATTTTTCTCTTTTGTGTTCTTAAACTTCAAAAGAAAATTCGTCTTATACTTTCGATTAAGTTCGATTATTTCTTTGGGTCGATCTTCAAGTGGTTTCAGCCGGTTTTGAATTTAATGGTTTGGATTGAAAGTTGGGTTTTCAGAAAAAATTAAAAAAAAGTTAATCTGCCGTGATCCAACCTTCGTTTAATCTTCTGTTCTCCTCTGAGATCAGGTGACCCATGCTCCATTAACCCGCCCAAGACCAGTGTGTATGAACCCACACCCAGGCCCCGAGTTGACTCTTCGACCCGACAAAAGATTAATCTTGATATTTTGCCCCCAAATTATGTTTCATTTATTTACTTATACAGTAGAAACTCGATAAATTAATACTCGATTATTTAATAAACTCTCTGAGATAATATTTTTGGACTCGCTAAATTAATAATTCGCTAAAATTATAAGATAATACATTTTTGATAATTTTTTAGACCCATATAAAATATAAATTAATAATTCTTTATATATAGCAATTACATGAATGATTTAAGAATGTTTCTTGAAAAATGACTCACTTGTCTTTTTTTTTTTTTTTTTTTTGAAATCAATTTTCCCTTGAACTTTTTCATGAACTTTTTCACATTCTCGATGATTAGTTCACCTGTCATATTCACATGTTCTTGATATTGAAGAATCCATTCATAGAGATATTTTTCTAGGTCGAGAAATTTTGCCGGTTTGTGTCGCTTAACATTGCTTCTTTCGGGAGCAAGTGAGAGATACTCTTAAGACCGCTTAACTGTATTCGATATTATCGCTTGACTCACCTGCAAACCATAGTTACTATGAACCCATTTTGCAATTGCTTTTGAGTGAGACTTGATTATCCTTATTGTGCTTGCATAATACTCTTCGAATCTCGTCTGTCATTGTTGTTTTTTTCACACCTTTAAGATGAAAAGAATGTTGTGTGTATGATTTGTTTGTGTTAACCTACAGTTTAATCTTGATTATAAAGAAAATATTTTTAATGTCTATAAAGTGATACACTGAACACAAAAAGCATAATAAGGTGGGAGATTGAAAGTTTCTTTCAAATTGGGTCATTCATTTGATATAAGTACATGCATTGTATACAATAATTAAGTAGAACTTAAAAGTGTTTGTAGAGTAAATATTTTACTATAAATTAATAAAATATTAATTAATATATAAATTAATAATTATTAATTTATCGATTAATTAATAACTCTTTTAATTAATAAATTTTAGTCGTTCCAAGTGTATTATTTTATAGAATTTTTACTGTATAATACAACGGCTTGAGTTTATTGGGTTTAATAAATTGTTCCGATATTTTAATAATTAATTTAGAATCAAGTAAGTTAATTATTTTTAATCTCGTGCAATAGATATTTATAAAAATATTTTCTAAATAATTTATATGCCTGAAGTTTTAAAATATTACAAATTTTGGATAATTTTTTTTTTTTTACATTATGTCATTAATAGTTTTACTAATTTATCTTTATTTCCACTATTTTAAAACAAAATCAATATTTTTAATTCCATGTTCTTGTTTTTTAGATGAATGACAACTTATTATTTATAAGTTTTAAAAGTGAATATATAATATAAAATTTAGTGTTGAACAAATGATTAAATTTAATATGTTTTACTCGATTCATATTAAATTCAAATTATATTATTTCAATCCCGTAATATTGATTAAGTTGGATTGGATTGAATATGTTTGGGATAATTTAATCTAATTTTTTATCTAGTTGCTTAATAAATTTATTTATTTTTAATTTATTAATTAATATTTAATATATATATATATATATATATATATATTATAAATCACTTACTTATAATTAAAAAAATATTATAGTTACCGAAAAAGAAAATTTGTATAAATGATGTGAAAAAAATAAAAGAAATAATATAATAAAAAATCTGATTACTGATAAAATTAAAAAATAATAATATATTATGAGAAAAAAAAATGTACAAAATATATATATTTTAAATAACTAATCCAATAAATATTTAATCAAATCTGAATTAGTGTTTTGAATTTGAATAAATTGAATTTCGGAATAATGTTTGAAACTAATAAAATTACATTACACTAAAATGACAACAGACAAATGGTTTGATAGTGACGTTGTGGGCTGGCCCAGTGTAAATGTTTTATAATATTATATATACATATTTTAAAGAACTCCTTTCGATCATATTCATCTTTCAAAATATTTTTCTCAAACTACCTACCTTCCTTCTCTACAATATTAATTAAGTCATTAATTAACTCTCTCTCTCTTAACTCACTAATTAACTCACTCTCTTTAAACTCATTAATTAATCCTCTCTCTCTCAACTATTAATTAATATTCTCACATTTAAACAATTAATTCATTATATCTCAATCAAATAATTAAAATATATTATATAAATATTAAAATAAAATAACACATATATTTTATTTTTATTTAAATTTATAAATATAATATATATATATAGTTCAAATTAAATACACTAAATTAAATAATTTAAATAACTATTATAAATTAAAATAAAATAGAATACACTACATAAAAGATAACTTGAAATAAAATATATTACATAAAAATTAAAATAAAATACATTACATCACAACAAAATACATAACATAAACATTATAATAAAATAAAATAGATAATAAATATTAATCACGTTCAATATACAATAAAATGCATATTTTATCTTTATAATTCAATTTTTTTTCTACAATATTAGTCTTATCTTTCTTTTAATGACTTTTCATCTAACTTTTGAGTTAGTGATTTGTAATTCAATATTATATTTTTAGTGATTTGTTAATCAAACTTTTGATATAATTAATATAAACTTTTAAGTTTATTTTTCAAATTAATTTTTAATCTTATATTTGTAGTGAATTGTCAATCTAACTTATTTTATTATGTATTTTATTTCAAATTTTAAGTTTTGTTTATGTAATGTATTTTATTTTAATTTATGATAGTTATTTAAATTATTTAATTTAGTGTATTTAATTTTAACTATATATATTATATTTATAAATTTAAATAAAAATAAAATATATGTGTTATTTTATTTTAATATTTATATAATATATTTTAATTAGTTGATTGAAATAGAATTGATTAATTAATAGTTTAAATGTGAGATATTAATTAATAGTTAGGAAAGAGATGGAGTTAATTAATGGGTTTAGAGAGAGAGGAGTTAATTAATAGGTTTAGAGAGAGAGGGAGTTAATTAGTGGGTTAAGAGAGAGATAATTAATGAGTTAATTAATATTGTAGAAAGGGAAGGTGGGTAGTTTGAGAATGCAACTTTAAAAATTGGGTAGTTTAGGAAAAATATTTTGAAAGGTGGGTAGGACCGAAAAGGGTTCTATTTTAAATAACTAATCCAATTCATATTTAATCAAATATGAATTATTATTTTGAATTTAAATAAATTGAATATCGGATTAATGTTTGAAACTAATAAAACTAAAATAATAACAGACAAATGGTTTGATAGTCACGTTGTGGGCTGACTTGGGCTGGCCCAGTGTAAATGTTTTATAATATTATATATATATTTTAAATAACTAATCCAATTCATATTTAATCAAATCTGAATTAGAATTTTGAATTTGAATAAATTGAATTTTGGATTAATGTTCGAAACTAATAAAATTACATTAAACTAAAATGATAACAGACAAATGGTTTGATAGTCACGAGTTGGGGGTAAATGTTTTATAATATTATATATATATATATATTTAAATAACTAATCCAATTCATATTTAATCAAATCTGAACTAGATTTTTGAATTTGAATAAATTGAGTTTCGGATTAATGTTCAAAACTAATAAAATTACATTAAACTAAAATGATAACAGACAAATGGTTTGATAGTCAAGTTGTGGGTTGACTTGGGCTGGCCCAGTGTAAATGTTTTATAATATTATATATATATATGTATATATATTTAAATATGTTTATTTTATGGGTCCTGTCCAGTTGGCTTCGTAGTAGCTGGATGTTATATATCAGGTTTGGAGATTAAAACCTGACCTCATCTTCTTTTTATTACAATTAATATAATTTATTTGTAAACTTATTTTAAATATGATTTTATTAAAATAATAATTATTCATATTTATTTAAATATATAATTAAAATTTATTTATATATATTAAAGTATAAAGAATTATATATAATATAATGTAAATCATATAATAGTATTATTTATTTTGAAATTATATTTATACAATAATTATATATTATTATTTATTTTAAATATTTATATAATAATTATATATTATTTTTTTTAATTTTAATATATTTAATAATATAAATTACTTAAAAGAATAAAATATAAAGATTAAAATATAAAGATTAAAATAATAATTTATATAAATATAATGGTAAATTCGAAAAGATAAATAAGTAAGAATTTGTTGTAGATTAAAAATATATTTCAGTGTGTTATTATACTTACAAGAGTATGAATTTATACAAAAATAAGAGAAACTAAAATGTTAGAATATGTAAATATTATAAATACACTTAATAGATGAAATATGAAACCAAGAGACTCAAGTGTGTTATTTAATTGTAGAGACTTTAATACATTCCCTCAAACGAAACGGGGAGGCATACACCGTGAGTTTGATACGTAATAAAGCAAATCGGTTTGATGCAAGTCCTTTGGTGAAGATGTCGGCAATTTGATCATCACTAGGTATGTATCGAATGAAAAGAGATTTCTGAACAACACGTTCGCGAACGAAGTGAAAATCAATCTCTATATATTTTGTACGAGCATGAAAAACTGGATTGGCCGACAGAAATGCAGCACCAATATTGTAACACCATAGAGTGGAAGGTTGAAGTGGGGAGATGCAAAGTTTACGTAGCAAGGATTGGAGCCAGATGAGTTTAGCAGTGGCATGAGTTAGAGTTCGATACTCAGACTCAGTACTAGACCGAGCAACAACTTGTTGTTTCTTTGAATTCCAAGAGATAAGATTGTCACTAAGAAATATGCAGTAGCCAGTTGTGGAGCGACGATCGTCCGGACAACCAGCCCAGTCGGAGTCAGAGAAGGCAGATATATCGAGAGAAGATGATGGACGAATGAGAAGTCCATGACGAGGAGTATGACGAAGGTAGCAGAGTATTCTTTTTACTACAGTCCAATGAGTGGTGGTAGGAGACTGCATGAATTGGCAGACACGGTTGACAGCAAATGCTATTTCAGGACGAGTATGCGTCAAATATTGGAGAGCACCAACAATGCTGCGATATAAAAATGGTTCAGGAAGAGTGTCGCCATCATGGCGAGATAAAGATGACCCAGAAGAGATTGGAGTATTAAGAGGTTTTGATTCACTCATATTGACTCGGATAAGAATGTCATTTATATACTTTAATTGAGAGAGAAAAATGCTGGAGGTAGATCGATGAGCTTTAATCCCAAGAAAATAATGTAGTGGACCTAAATCTTTAAGGGGGGAAAATGTGGTTAAGTTGAGAGATGATTGAGGAGATGTGAGAGGAAGAATTGATAGTGAATATAATATCATCCACGTAGACCAGAAATAACGATGTAATTTGTAGAGAGTGGTACATGAATAAAGAAGAATCATTTTTAGATTCATGAAAACCAATAGAAAGAAGAGCAGATTTCAAGGTAGTATACCGTTCAATGGAACCATCGACTCTTTGTTTGATTTTATAACCCCATTTGTAACCCACGATATTCTGCGAGGATCGAGGAACAAGAGACCACGTCTTGTTTTGAATTAGAGCATTAAACTCATTTGCCATGGTAGAACACCATTGAATATCTTTATTGGCAGTGGAGAAACATGTGAGTGGATAGGTGGAGATGGTGGCAATGTTGGCGTTGTAAAGGGCACGAGTTTTGGCACGTGTAATCATATGATGAGAAGAACATTCAGGAGCATGTATAACGGTGGAAATTCCACATGTGGGAGTAGGAGGATTGATTGAATATGAGTTGGTTGCTGATGATGGTTGATAGGAGTTTGATGTTGGGGAGTTGATTGGTGAAGATGGATGGTTAGAGTTTGATGATGATGATGAGTGTTCGGATGTTGGAGAAGATGGTAGTTCAGGGATTTGTAATGTTAAAATTGGGGAGATTGGAGGTGATGAACGTGGTAGAAAGGAAAATGTGGTGTTGGAGAGACTGATGGTGTAAAAAGATTAGTATATTCAGATAAATTACTTTTAAATGGAAATGTTTGTTCATCAAAAGTGACGTGACGAGAGATATATATTTTGCCGGAAGGAAGGTGTAGACAACGATAGCTTTTGTGATTTGGACTATAGCCAAGAAAAATACATTTTAGAGTTCGAAGATCAATTTTGTGAGAGTTATATGATCGAGTGAGCGGAAAGCAAGAACATCCAAAAGTTTTAAGGAATAGATAGTTTGGAAGACGATTAAAAAATATTTCAAAGGGAGATTGATGAGGCTTACCATTTGAAGGAAGACGGTTAATGAGATATGTACTTGTCAAAAACGCATCGTCCCAATAAGATAGGGGCATAGAAGAATGAGCAAGAAGAGTGAGACTCATTTTTGTAAGGTGGCGAATCTTGCGTTCAGCAACACCATTTTTTTCACTTGTATGAGGGCATGATAGACGATGTTGAATGCCATGAGTTTCAAGATAAGATTTCAGACTCCTATATTCGCCTCCCCAATCAAATTGTAGAGCTTTGATAGATGTGTTGAATTGATTTTCAACAAGTGTCTTAAATTTAATAAAAGTTGTCAAGACATCAGATTTTCTATAGAAAGGATATAGCCAAGTAAAGCGGCTGTGGTCATCAATAAAATGGACAAAATATCAAAAACCGTTAGTAGAGAAAAGAGGAGCAGGACCCCAAACATTAGAATGTATTAATTCTAATGGAGACTTACAACGAGATTGAGAAATAGGAAAAGGAATTTTGTGTGCTTTTCCATACTGACAAGATTCACAAAAACTTAAGTTCTTATTACCAATAATAGGTAAATTAAAAGAAGACATAATAAAGGTTGATGTTGATGATGAAGGGTGTCCAAGACGATGATGTCAAGAGTTGGCAGATGAACGAGTTCCAATAAGAGCTTGATGAGTGGGCGGAGGGTTGATGATTGAGTTTAGACGATATAGCCCATTTTTAAGTGTGTCGTGAAGGAGTTCCCTCTTCGTGACATGATCCTTGACAATACAATAATTTGGATGAAATTCAAAAAAGATATTATTATCGGAAGAAAATTTGGAAACACTTAGAAGATTTTTGGTTATTAATGGGACATGTAATATATTACGTAGATGAAGGTTTTTATTGGAACATGGAATGAAGATTGCCCAATATTAGAAATATGAAGAGGGTTACCGGCTCCCATTTTAATAGTTTATGTACCATTATATGGAGTTGAGATGCTAAGATTGTCAAGATTTGTCGTGAGATGGTTAGTAGCACTAGAGTCGGGATACCAAACTGAGTCATAAACAGAAAAATTTGTAGCCATCATAGCAGAGTGTGTCGTTGAATTTGATTCTGATGACGTCGGCAAGTTTCAATCGAATGACCTGTAAAGTTGTAAATCTTACAAAACAGACTTGATCGACAAATATTAGCTGCATGATCAAAACGATCACACAATTGACATTGTATTTTATCTCTATTGGGCCCACGAGGCCCACGACCCAAAATAGAAGGCCCATTAGTAGAAGGATACCCTGACCCGATAGTAGAATCCCGGTCGAAGTGTGAAAATTTAGATGAACTTGAAGACCCATTTATTTGATATCCATTCGAATTATGGGAGCTCAATCTATTGACAGTTTCATTTTCTGCACTATAATCACTCGGAGAGGAGACCAAACGTCGTGATTGTTAGAAGTAGGATGGTTTCGAAATCCCTCTCGATCCAAAAGCAAGATTAGCGGTTGGAGAGTTAGAGTGGAGTGATTCAAAGCGAATCTCATGTGTAAGAAGTATTCCTTGGAGGTCTTCGATGGCGATGGGGTCGATGCGAGTGGTTACCGCTATAGTGAAAGATTCATATTCAGGACCGAGTCCTCCCAAAGCATAAAGGATAAAATCTTGTTGAGATATATTTATCCCAGCACCAGCGAGACTATCGATGATTGATTTTATTTTCTGTTAATATTCGGCCATCAGGAGTGAGCCCTTCTTTACCGTTTGAAGTTGAAGACGAAGTTGCATTAGACGAGCTTAAGATTGAGAGGCAAATGTGCGTTCTAAAGCAGACCAAAGGGCTTTAGATGTAGTGCATGATTCACCAACCACTTGGGCTAGGATGCATTCTGAAAGGATGGAGAGAAACCATGAAAGGATCCTCTGATCTTGTTCCTCCCAAATAGTAAAAGCAGGATTTGGAGTAAGGACACGAGATCCGTCAGCAACATAGACTTGGAAAAAGGCTTCAGGGGCAGAATTAGTTCCAGTAACATGTGGATAGAGACCATAACCTTTTAGGGTAGGTAAGATTTGAGATTTCCAAATAAGAAAGTTTTGGTGATCGAGTTTAATGGATGTGAGATTGTGGAAGAGATGAATGGTTGAAATAGAAGAAGATGAAGAAGAGGCCATGGATACAGTGATTTGTTAAAACCGAATAATGGCTCTGATACAAAGTTAGAAAAGATAAGTAAACAAAAACTTGTTGTAGATTAAAAATATATTTTAGTGTGTTATTACATTTATAAGAGTATGAATTTATACAAAAATAAGAGAAACTGACATGTTAGAATATGTAAAGATTATAAATACACTTAATAGATGGAATATGAAAACCAAGAGACTCAAGTATGTTATTTAATTGTAGAGACTTTAATATGGTAAAATAGTTTTTGTATATTTCTTATTTTAAAATTATTTCAAAAAAAATTAAAAAATATAAATTAATATTAATAAACAAGTTAAAACAGTTATATTGATTTGTTTCGGTATTTAAATAAATAATTTGATATATTATATATTCTTCTCAAACGATTTATATGCATTAATATTCTATAATCGTAATCTCGAATGTCTAATTTGATAATGTGTCTTTACTACAATTTTTTATTTTTGTTCTTAATTATATTTTTTGTTTTCTTTTTCTTACATTCTCACAAAATTAGGCTAAAATCCATTAAATTAGACTTTTATATTTATTTTTATTATTTAAAACCTAATTAATTTAACTTCTCACATTTTCTTAACATATATTTTTTTTAAATCGAGTATTCTTATATTTTATTAGGTTTCGTATATTTATTTTATTTTAGTAAGGGTATTTTGGGAATTGTTTGATTAATATGTTCACCTACGGGCATTAGTATAATATTTATAACTTTTTAGCCAAGTTAAAAAAAATTCCTAAATTCACCCTTGCACACAAGTCTATCTTACACTGTTGTAAAATGACATATGCACTCACAAACTTATAGGTATATTGTGGCATACTATTTTAGAATGGGCTATGGCAATAATGGTTTCACACTTTCACTAATTTATCTTTCAATCAATTTAAAAATTATTTTCTTGTATCATTTCAAAACAAAATCCATCTTCTTTAATGATTTTTCATGTAGGGCATCACATTATATAAATATTTTTTTGATTATTTCAAATCAAGATTTATCTTTTTATTATCTCATCTTCTAGTTTAACGAATAAAGAGGTGAATATTCTTAGCGTTAATGAGGTCCTTAATTCGAGCCCGTCACACTATACGTACATTTGGCACATCTAGAATTCAGGAATTAGTCGCACTCCGAAAGAGTTGTGGAACTCAATATACTAAAATAACAAAATTCATTTTCTTCTTATTTTCTACATGCACATCATCACATTATTTATAAGTTTAAACAGGACTGAAAAATTGGTTTTATCTAAGAGTTATCCGGCATACATGTGTATCTTGTAGAAGTACATGTGCATGGCTTAAATCTATGGTATATTAATTGTATTCCTACTCGTTTTTAATAGGTTATGCTGTTTTCACAAATCGATATTTCTCTCAATCTATTTATATAAATAAATTTTCTAGTGTCATTTAAAAAAAATATTTATCTCCTTTAATTCCAATTTCTTATTTTCGACATTAATCGTCATATTATTTATAAGTTTCAATAGTGAATCTAGTATAAGATTACATAAAACTTCAGAATGACTTGTTTTTATAACTACTAGCCACACATATGCCTATCTTACAATATTGTTGTAAAAGGATACATGCATTTGCATAAATATATGATTATATTATATGGCCTCCTTTTTCCGAATTGGTTATGTTACTAATAGTTTCACTAATTTATCTATTTTGAATCTATTTATATAAATACTTTTTTTTGGGTGTAATTTCAAAATAAAATTCATCATATTTAATTTTACCTTCTTATTTTTTACATGCATGTCATATTATAGTTTCATTAGCAAATCTATACCTAGGGCCATGTTTGGTTGGGGATATAAAGATGTATTATACTATTGGTATGGTATAAACTATACCAATAGTATTTTAATATGGTGTTTTTTTTATATTTCTACTATTGGTATTAATTTATACCCTATATAATTTGTACTTCATATTTGGTATAAAATAGTAACTAGTCCCTCTAAGTACAACACTATTCTTATATATATTATTTAATTTTTAATTTCTCATTATAATCTTTATTAATAATATATATTAATTATTATTATATAATATATTAAATATGTTTTATTTAATTTTAATATTTTATTATATATAATCACTTTTAATATAAATATTTTTAAGTATTCAATATTTTAATTAAAAAATAATTATTTATTTTTATAACAATAATTTTATTAATTATTATTTTCTATATTTACTTATATTATAAATAATATTTTAATTTTAATTTATTTTATTACAGTTATTAATCATATTTAAATTAAATAAACATAATTATCATTTATATTTTAATTAAAATTATGTTAATTATTAAATAATAGCGATGCAATAATTTATAATAATAATAAACAATATTATTTATAATATAAATAAATATAAATAATAATATAAATAATATAAATAATTTTAAATTAATATTTATACAAGTTATACTACATTCTTATAATATATACCAAACACAAAATTATAAACCATATACAACTTATACCATTTCTTATAATTCATACCAAACATCAATAATCTATACAAGTTATACCACCCTATATTATTTATACCTCGTTACAATTTATACCCTTATACAACTTATACCCTATATAATTTGTATCACTTACCAAACGCTACCCTATAGTATAAGATCAATTGCATAAAACTTTAACACTTTGAGTTGACAGAAGAAAGATGGTTTGGTCTAGGAGTTATCAGCTACATGTCTATATTACAAGATTGTAAAAGTACATCGGTGCACTCAGGGGCGGAGCCACACATGGGCTAGGGTGGGCTTCAGTCCCACCTAAATTAAAAAAATGCTTGGGTTGTAGCCGAGAATTAAGTTTTAAATATATGTATATTAAGTATAAACATGTAACAATTTATCCTGATGGCTTTGGATTTAATCTGATTATGACTAAGGAAACTCTGTCCTCCCACTTAATTTTATAAAAAAATATTATAATGTTAGTTTCTTTATTATATAACAATACATAAATTTTAATTTATATAATTAAAAATATAAGAAATTATATATAAAATAATTTAAATGATACATTAGTATTATTTATTTTAAAACTACATTTATATAATTATATATTATTTTTTTATATTAATTTTAGTTTAATTTATAATACAAATTATTTTTAATATAAAGATTAAAATAATAATTTATTGTAAGAGTAAAATAGTTTTTTATATTTTTTTAAATATTATAAATATTTATAAAAAAATATATAAATTAATATTTAAAACAAATTAAACAGTTATATTGATTTGCTTCAATTATTTAAATAAATAAATTTATATATTATTTATTCTTTCAAAACAGTTTACATTAATATTTTATAATCATCTTCACCATTTTTTTATATTCTTACCAAATATGCGAAAATCCACTAAATTAAATTTTATATTTTCTTTATTTATATATTTAGTTTTCACTTATTTAAAATCTAATTAATTTAATTTTTCACGTTTTCTTAACTTAATTTTTTCTTTACCAGGTATAATTTTGTTTTTTAAATTGAGTATTCTAATCATTCTTAAAATTTCGTTTATTTATTTTATTTTAGTAAGGGTATTTGTAGACAAATTCGATTAATATGTTCACGTATTACACGTAATAGTATAATACCAAAAATCTTACAGTCCAGTGAAAAAAATTCGTCATTGGGTTAGGGTGGGTTCCAGTCACACCTAAATTAAAAAAAAATGGGGGCAAATTAAGTGAATAAACTGGGCAAATGAGTCTGCCCCAAGTAATTTTTCATCCTACCTCCGCCCCTGTGTAAGTCTATCCATATAGAAACTAGTTACTCCTATTTTCATTTGAAATTAACTTCACTTATTATAATTTTATTGTATTTTGAAGATCACATTATTGGGATCGCTCGGAGCAACGATCATATCGTCGGATATTATGGACACATCCATGACCCTGGTCATAAGTGATCAGATGTAAGGATGTTCTAGACCTACATTGCACTGACATTTTTGGGATGGATTCTGACCGCCTTCTCGTCTCTCATCCTTCTCTGGATATTACCGGGTATTTATCTTCTACTTCTTGTGTTAGGTTACTTATTTGTTGAAGATTATTTGAAAATATTATTGCTTCATAGAAACAAATTTGGATCAAGATATAACATTTAGGAAGGCTTTGTACTATTGTGTGAATATGATTTATTTGGACAGCTAGCTAGCTATCTTATGTATGTTTTTTTTGGACATGAATGAATAAATTACTTTGTTGTCTTTATAAAATTGGTCAACAAACTTATCTAGTGCATAAATATGAGATAGAAACAACAAAATAATAGATAGTAAATCTTTATATGATTATATTTACTCGTTATTAACATTAATTAGGAGTTCCCTGTCGAGTCATTAATATTAGAGACAAAATTAATGTCATTATGGAGAGAAATTAAGTATTAAATTAAGATCAAGCTTACTGCTGAATTCAAGTCAAATTGTCGACACAATCATCTTTTAGAAGCAAACCATAAAACACTCATGATAATTGGTAGTGGTATTTGATATGCTTTAAAACATACCTCTATTTAATATGCTTTAAAACATACCTTATAAGATGAAGTGATACAATTGAAGCAATTTTTCTGCAATATATTACTATTGCTTTGATCTTTTAAAATATAACTACTTGTTACCTTATATTTCTTAACTTGGAGAGATGCATATCAGCTTGCCACACATGTACCCAAATGGTCGTATTCGACTCAAACAAGTCGTGTTAGACTCTCAATCATGTCGTGTTGTGTTTTAATCTTTTACTTAGTATATCGTGTCTTAATTCACTTAAAATATTATTATCCACGGGCTTTTCGTATCGTGTTAATTTGTATCCACAAATTTATTCGTGTCGTGTTAATTCGTATTTAGTGCAATTCCGACTAGAGTTTTAACTCAACCGTATCGTGTTCGATATCTGTTTTATGTGTGTCATGTTATGTCTTGACACACTCATGTTAATTATAATTATATATATATATATATATAAAATTATATTGTTATTAAAATTATAAATATGATAATTAATTTATTTATTTTAATTTATAAAATTTAAATTAATTTAATAAGTTAAATGTGTTAAATATATTATTTAAAAAACTAATTAATATGTAAGATGTGTAGATATAAATTTTAACATATAGTTTCATAAATAATAATTTGAATGTGGATTATTTAAAATATTTTTTAAAAACTTAAAAATAATTATCCAAATAAAAATATTTAATAATTTATTAATTGAATGAAAATATAAATAGATTTAATTTGAAAATGTTAATGTAAAGGTGTGTAGTTTTGAAAGAAAATGGGAAAGTTATGGGTAGTTTAAGAAAATTAATGGAAAAGTTGTGTAGAAATTTAATGGATTTTTAGTTGAAATATTTATAAATATATATTATTATATTATAATTTAATGGAAAAGTAAGTAAAAATTATAAATATATATTATTATATTATCAAAATTAAATTATTATAATATATTTATTATTTAATATGTTAACAATAATTTAAATTATAAAATAATTTAAATTTTTAAAAATAAATAAATTCATTAATTAATTAAAGTAATATAGAGAGAATTATTTGGATACTCATATTTCTATTCAAATAATTTATTTTTTTATATTTATAATTTATTTTAATTAATATTATTTAAATTAATATTTTATTTTAATATTTTAATTTAGTAGGTTTAGTTTTAATTATATATATTATATTTATAATATTAAATAATTTATTAATTTAATGAGAATATAAATAAATTTAAAGAAAATGTTAATGTTAAGTTGTGTAGCTTAGGCAAGGTCGTTCCTGATAATGATAAGCCATCAGATTTTGGGGGCTATACAAATTTAAATTTTGGGCCCCTAAAATAGTAATTTTTTAATTTTAATTAATAAATTAAAATATAAATAATTAATATATTATAATACGAGACTAAAAAGGAGATAAAAAAGTTATTTTTATAATATATATTTAATATTAAAGGAGAAAAAAAGAGGAAAAAATAATATTAATAATATAATATTATTAAATATAAAAAAATGGGGGCCCTATAAAAGTGGGGGACCCTATGCAAGTGCATTGGTTGCCTTACCCTAGGGCCGACCCTCAGCTTATGTAATGTGACTAATTGTGTTTATGTTATTTCGTGTGCATAATCGTGTTCATGTTATGTCTATACTTGTGTTGTGTCTTTGTCGACTCGTGACCGTGTTACAATCGTATAAACTCATAATCGTGTCGTTTTGTGCTTATGTCATGTCCAACCTGCGACCCGAGTGAAATAATATCGTATTGTGTTGTCTGTACTAATATCGTGTTGTATCGTATCAGTTCATGTTGATCCAACTCATTGCCCAGCTTTAGGTGAGACCGATACCGGCTCCTATAGATGACATGTTAAGGATGACTGACATGCAGTGTATGTCTAAAACAAAAGGCGGCATTGTTCTTCGCATTATTCAGTTTATCTTTGCTGGTATGGCCATATGTGTCATGGCGACCACTAGGAATTTTCCCATGAACGTTAGTTCATTCATTTCAGGTTAAACAATATTTTATAATTTTATGTCGTTCCCAAATTTTATTTTAATATGATTCACATCTGCTTTTCATTGTCTTATCTGACTTGAGTTGTGTTATGTTTTGTTGGTGACACTAGATTCCTCATGATATCTTTCATAATCAAGTGTTTGTGGAGTCTATGCATGACGGGGATTGATATTTTTTCCATGTTGGATGTAAACTAATGAATTTTTCTATTTTGACTTTCTTTGTTGTTGGTGACGACTTATGTACTTTTAGTTTTAAATATATTAATTATTATATATATATTATTATTTTTTGGAAGTTTCCATAATAGATGGATTATATGTTAATTGATTATAATGTTTTTGGTTTTTATTTTTACAAGCGACATCGTTTATTCTCTTCGATGCATCATGTGGGTGCACAAGAGTCATGTTCCTTATTCAGCACGAGCTTAATACGTGTTAATATTGTGCCTAAACTCATATTGTGTCCGTGTCGACCCATGACCGTGTTACGATCGTATAAATTAATATTCGTGATTGTGTCGTCTCGTGCTTGTGTTTAGTCCAACTCACGATCCGAGAGAGATATTATCGTATAGTGTCGTTCCATAATAATATCGTGTTGTATCGTGTCGATTTATGTTGATCCAACACATTGTTCAGCTCTATGTGGGATCGATATCAACCCTTGTGGATGACATATCGAGGATGACTAACATGCAGACTATGCCTTGAACAAAATACGACCTTGTTCTTCGCATTATTCAATTTTCCTTCGCTGGTATAACCTTATGTGTCGAGGCCACTACTAGGGATTTTTCCATTGACGTCAGTTCAAGTTAAACAATATTTTATACTTCTATGTCATTCCCAAATTATATTTTAATATGTTTCATATCTATTTTATCTGACTTTAGTTGTGTTATATTTTGTTGGTGGCACTAGATTCCTCATGATATATATCATTATCTAGTGCCTGTGGAGTCTGTGCATGGCGGGGATTGATATTTTTCCATGTTGGTTAGATATAGGCTAATGAATTTTTCCATTTTTCCATTTTTTTGTTGTTGGTGACGGGGTATGTACTTTTAGTTTTAAATATATTAATTACTATAATAATTATTATTTTTGGAAGTTCTCGTGATAGATGGAATATATGTTGATTGATTATAATGTTATTGGTTTTTGTTTTTACAGGTGACATCGTCTATTCTCTTTGTTGTATCATGTGGATGCGTAGGAGTCATGTTACTTATTTAGCACGAGCTTGATACGTGTTAATGTTGTGTCTATACTTGTGTTGTGTTCGTGTCGACTCATGACCGTATTACGATCGTATAAATTCATAATTGTGATTGTGTCGTCTCGTGCTTGTATTGTGTTTAACTTACAATCCAAGTACGATATTATCATATAGTGTCGCTCCGTATTAATATTGTATTGTATCGTGTCGATTCATGTTAATCCAACTCATTGCCCAGCTCTAGGTGGGACAGATACCGGCTCTTATGGATAACATGTCTAGGATGACTAACATGTAGTTTATGCCTGGAACAAAATGCGGACTTGTTCATCGCATTATTCAGTTTGCCTTCGCTGGTATAGCCTTATGTGTCATGGCCACCACTAGGGATTTTCCCATAGACGTCAGTTTATTCAGGTTAAACAATATTTTATACATTTATGTCGTCCTCAAATTTTATTTTAATATGTTTCATATTTGTTTTTCATTGACTTATCTGATTTTAGTTGTGTTATATTTTGTTGGTGGCACTAGATTCCTCATGATATCTTTCATTATCTAGTGTCTGTTGAGTCTATGCATGGCGGGGATTGATGTTTTACCATGTTGGTCAGACATATGTAATGATTTTTTCCATTTTGACATTTTTTATGTTGGTGACGGGGTATGTTGTTTTGGTTTTAAATATATTAATTACTATAGTTATTATTATTTTTGGAATTCCCGTGATAAATGGATTATATGTTGATTGATTATAATGTTTTTGATTTCTGTTTCTACAGGTTACATCGTCTATTCTCTTTGTTTCATCATGTGGGTACGCATGAGTCATGTTACTTATTCAACACGAGTTTGATATGTATTAATGTTGTGTTTATACTAGTGTTGTATCCGTATCGACTCGTGGCCGTGTTATAATTGTATAAACTCATAATCATAAGTGTGTCGTCTTGTGTTTGTGTCGTGCACAACTCACAATCGAGTGAGAAATTATCATATAGTGTCGTTACGTACTAATATCGTGTGTCTCATGTCGATTCATGTTAATCCAACCCATTTCCCAACTCTAGGTGGAACCGATACCGACTCTTGTGGATGATATGTTGAGGATGACTATCATGCAAGATATGCCTAGAACAAAAGGTGGTCTTGTTCTTCGCATTATTAAGTTTACCTTCACTGATATAGCCTTATGTGTCATGGCCACCACTAAGAATTTTTCCATGGACGTTAATTCATTCAGATTAAACAATATTTTGTACTTTTATGTCATTCCCAAATTGTATTTTAATATGTTTCATATCTACTTTTCATTGTCTAATCTGAATTTAGTTGTGTTATATTATGTTGGTGGCACTAGATTTCTCATGATATTTGTCATTATCTAGTGTATGTGGAGTCTGTGCATGGCGGGGATTGATATTTTTCCATGTTGGTCAGACTTAGGCTAATGAATTTTTCCATTTTGATATTTTTTGCTTTTGGTGACGAGGTATGTACTTTTGGTTTTAAATATATTAATTACTACAGTTATTATTATTTTTGGAAGATAGATGGATTATATGTTGATTGATTATAATGTTTTTGGTTTTTGTTTCTACAAGTGACAACGTCTATTCTCTTTGTTGCATCATGTGGGTGCGCATGAGTCATGTTACTTATTCAACACGAGTTTGATACATGTTAATGTTGTGTTTATACTCATGTTGTGTCTTTGTCGACTCGTGACCGTGTTACGATCGTATAAACTCATAATCATAATCGTGTCGTCTCGTGTTTGTTTCGTGTCCAACTCACGATCCGAGTGAGATATTATCGTATAGTGTCGTTCCGTACTAATATCGTGTTGTATCGTGTCGATTCATGTTGATCCAACCTATTACCCAACTCTAGTGGGGCAAATACCGGCTCTTGTGAGTTACATGTCGAGGATGACTGACATGCAGGCTGTGCTTGAATTAAAAGGCGACCTTGTTCTTCACATTATTCAGTTTGCCTTCGCTAGTATAGCCTTATGTGTCATGGCCACCACTAAGGATTTTCCCATGGACGTCAATTCATTCAGGTTAAATAATATTTTATACTATTATGTCATCGCCAAATTGTATTTTAATATGTTTCATATCTGTTTTTCATTGTCTTATCTGACTTTAGTTGTGTTATATTTTGTTGGTGGCACTAGATTCCTCATTATATCTGTCATTATTCAGTGTTTGTGGAGTTTTTGCATGGCGAGGATTGATATTTTTCCATGTTGGTCAGACGTAAGCTAATTAATTTTTTTATTTTGACATTTTTTGTTGTTGGTGACGGGGTATGTACTTTTGGTTTTAAATATATTAATTACTATTATTATTATTATTATTGGAAGTTCTCGTGATAGATGGATTATATGTTGATTGATTATAATGTTTTTGGTTTTTGTTTCTACAAGTGACAATGCCTATTCTCTTTGTTGCATCATATGGGTGCGCATGAGTCATGTTACTTATTCAACACGAGTTTGATACGTGTTAATGTTGTATTTATACTCATGTTGTGTCGGTGTCGACTCGTGACCATGTTACGATCGTTTAAACTCATAATCGTAATCGTGTCGTCTCGTGCTTGTGTTGTGTCCAACTCAAGATCCAAGTGAGATATTATCGTATAGTGTCGTTCCGTACTAATATCGTGTTGTATTGTGTCGATTTATGTTGATCCAACCTATTGCCCAACTCTAGTGGGGCAGATACCGGCTCTTGTGGGTTACATGTCGAGGATGACTGACATGCAGGTTGTGCTTGGAACAAAAGGCGGCCTTGTTCTTCGCATTATTCAGTTTGTCTTCGCTAGTATAGCCTTATGTGTCATGGCCACCACTAAGGATTTTCCCATGGACGTCAATTCATTCAGGTTAAATAATATTTATACTATTATGTCATCCCCAAATTGTATTTTAATATGTTTCATATTTGTTTTTCATTGTCTTATCTGACTTTAGTTGTGTTATATTTTGTTGGTGGCACTAGATTCCTCATTATATATGTCATTATTCAGTGTTTGTGGAGTTTGTGCATGGCGGGGATTGATATTTTTCCATGTTGGTCAGACGTAGGCTAATGAATTTTTTCATTTTGACATTTGTTGTTGTTGGTGACAGGGTATGTACTTTTGGTTTTAAATATATTAATTACTATAATTATTATTATTATTGGAAGTTCTCGTGATAGATGGATTATATGTTGATTGATTATAATGTTTTTGGTTTTTGTTTCTACAGGTGACATCGTCTATTTTATTTATTGTATCATGTGGGTGCGCAGGAGTCATGTTACTTATTCAACATGAGCTTGATACATGTTAATGTTGTGTTTATACTCGTGTTATATCAGTGTCGACTCGTGACCGTGTTACGATCATATAAACTCATAATCGTGATTGTGTTGTCTCGTTCTTGTGTCGTGTCCAACTCAGGATCCAAGTGAGATATCATCGTATAGTGTCGTTCCGTACTAATATCGTGTTGTATCGTGTCAATTCGTGTTGATCCAACCCATTGCCCAGCTCTAGGTGAGACCAATACCGGCTCTTGTGGATGACCTTATTCATCATGAGCTTGATGTGTGTTCGGAAAATGTTCCATTTGTATCTCATTCATTAGTTGGTTGTTCTCATTTTTATCATTTGTCGGTAATTTCTGGTGTCCCGCTTCTTTAGTGCAGTCGTCCCTCATTTTCTTGAACTTTTTTTTTTACATAACCACTTTTGTATATAAATAATTTTAGGGAAGAATGTCAATTTTATGTATAAAGTTGGATGGAGGTGTCAAATTTGTTTATTAAGTTGTAAAATTTTATTTATGTATTTAAACTTATCAAATAGTGTCAAATTTATTTGACTTAACAGAAATCACTAACCGCGATAAAATGTAATCCAACTGTCCATGACAAATCATATCCACCTGTATTATATATTATATATTAATTTTGTAGTCAAAATTATTATTTCAAACTGACTTTATAATTATATAACAAAACAAAATAAAATTAAATGACTCATCATCAACATCGAATAACGAAAATGTTATGTTGGGACGAAGGGTGCGACAGGGGGCGAGTCTGTTGGTGCGAAAGCTACGTCTTCGCTGTTTTGAGAATAGAGGAATCCATTTGGAAAGTAGCGTTTTCTATGTCAGGGAAAATCTGAGTTAGGGCTCTAGAGGATTTCCATGGATTGGAAAGTTTATATCAAATGACAATTATCGTGAGTATAAGGACAGAGAAAACGAAGACGGAAAAACACAGATGGCTAATCAGTTTTGATTAAGTGTTGCCCAATTAGATCTGTTGTTGAGCTAGATGGTTCTCTATCGGCAAGGAAAGAAGATGAATATAACACTTAAAACAGTGATTCTGCCCAAATTTGATTCTCAAAACAAAACAATTTCATTACAACAAATTAAATAAGATAGATAAGTCAAATTTCGATAAAGCTGATCCAGAAAACGAGATCCTATAAACTTATAAACCCTAATACATAATGAATCAACCGCCAAATCCGTACAAGTACTTCCATGCCTCTTGAGAGCTTAAACAACGTCCATGGCGGTGATTACAGTCTTCCTCCTAGCGTGCTCAGTGTAGGTCACAACATCGCGAATCACACCCTCTAAAGATCTTCAGAACACTACGAGTCTCCTCGTAGATCAAACCCTTATTCTCTTCACTACTCTACGACCAAGACGACAAATATTAGGCCTTGTAATATTTGGATATTATAAATGAGAACTTTCCGGTGACGCTTAGCCTCCCTTTCCCAAACCCTTGCTGCCATTGTTTGAATATGTTCTTCAAGGTTTTTCTAAGATCTTCGATAAACTTTCGTAGACATGGTTGATTATGAGCAAAAGTTATTTAATTTAATTTTGTTTTAATAATTATAAGGTTAGTTTGTATGATTTGGCAGTGACAGCTGTATTACATTTTAACGCGGTTAGAGATTTCTGTTAAGTTAAATAAATTTGATACTTTTTGACAAGTTTGTATACATAAATAAAATTTTACAATTTAATAAACAAATTTGACATCTCCATCCAACATTATTAATAAAATTCTCAATACAAATATCATTTTAGAATCTGTTTATTTCTATTTATGATTATTTATTTATATATATGTATCTCTTTCATACCAATGTATTGATTTACCAATGTATTGATTTGATGGTGTTCTTTTAGATGAAATTTAATGAATTTGTAATTTCATTATTGGAGTGGTATTTTCCTTAGACTGAGATTTATTCTCAATTCAGAAAATGACTGTTAGAGTTTGTGGCCTGAATTCTTGTTGGGTCAGCGGACTTTGCCCGCACTGTATGGACCTATAGTCTTAATGGGTTTGACCCCTTTCAATTTACATCATATTCTTGGGTTAGACAATATATAGAGAATGAGGTCGTCTTTTCTCTCATTTAGTTTATTACGTTGATCACCAAAATTTGTACAATCTTCGATATAGTGAAACTTCTCTTCTGCCCGTGGTTTTCACCCGTAAAGGGTTTTCCACGTAATCTTGGTGCTCGTTCTTCTTTTCACTTTTATCCTCGTTTATTTTGGTTGGATTCTAACAAATTGGTATCAGAGCCAAATTTGTTTGTTTTATTTTTGGTCATGACCACTATGAAATACGATATTCCGTTGCTGGATCGTAACACCAGATTTTTGTTATGGCAAGTGAAGATGCAAGCTATTTTGGCACAGATGGATCTGGAAGATGCACTATATGGCGCTAACAAGATTCCATCTTCGTGGACAGATGAAGAAAAGAAACGAGTAGATCGTAAGGCTCTATCGCAGATTTATCTGCATCTATCGAATCAGATTCTTCAAGACTGTTTGAATGAAAAAACAGCTGCTGCGCTCTAGCTAAGATTGGAGAATTTATGTATGACGAAAACGCTGACTAACAAGCTACACTTGAAGCAACGCTTATATTCCCAACGTATGTCTGACAGTACGTCTCTAGAAAATCACTTAACTGTTTTTAAAGAAATAGTCTCTGATTTGGAAGCTATGGAGGTTAAGTACGATGAAGAAGATTTAGGGCTGATATTAATGTGTTCACTACCTCATTCGTATGCTAATTTTAGAGATACCATTCTCTATAGTCGTGAGACTTTAACTCTGGATGAGGTTTATGATGCACTCTTCTTTAAAGAGAATATGTATAAACTCGTTGGTTCAGATAACATGGCTGAAGGCCTTGTTGCACGAGGCAAACAACAAGAGAGGTATTCTAGCAGCAACAACTGTGGTAGTTTAAAATCCAAGAACATGGATAAGACGTGTAGGTACTGCAATAATTAAGGCCATATTGTTGTTGAGTGTTATAAGTTACAGAATAAGAATAAGAGGGCTAGTGAGGCATAAGAGCAATCAACTAAAGAAATATGGCGAAGCTGATGTTGCTGAAAAGTACAATGATGGAGAACTCCTCGTCACGTCTGATATTGATTCGAAACAGAGCGACGAATGGATTCTTGATCTTGGATGCACGTTTCATATGTGTCCTAATCGGGACTGGTTCTCTACATATGAAGTGGTCTCTAGAGGTACCGTTGTGATGGGTAATAATGCATCTTGCAGAATTGTTGGTATTGGTACAATTAATGTTAAGATGTTTGATGGCACTATTCGAACACTTGGTGATGTAAGGCAAGTTCCTGACATGAAGAAAAATCTGATCTCATTGAGTATTCTTGATTCTAAAGGGTACAAATACACCGGTGAAGGTGGAGTTGTGAAGGTCAGCAAGGGGTCTCTTATTGTGATGAAGAGACTCAGGAAAACTGCCAATTTATATGTTCTGCAAGACTCTACGATTACAGGTGATGTTGCTGTTGCTAGTTCGTCTATGTCTGATTCCGATGCTACAAGATTATGGCACATGCGTCTAGGTCACATGAGTGAGAATGGAATGGTCGAATTGAACAAAAGAGGGCTTCTTGATGTGTAGGGTATTACGAAGCTGAAGTTTTGTGAACATTGTATTTTTGGTAAGTAGAAAAGAATTAGGTTCTCGGCTGCTATTCATAATACGAGGGGGACGCTAGACTACATTCATTCTGATTTGTGGGGGACTTCTAGAGTACCATCTAAAGGTGGTGCGTTCTATATGTTGACTATTATAGATGATTTCTCTAGGAAGGTTTGAGCATTTTTTTTGAAACAAAAGAGTGACGTGTTTTCTACCTTTAAAGAGTGGAAGTTAATGATTGAGAAGTAGACAGGGAGGCAAGTGAAGCATCTCCGAACTGATAACGGTTTGGAGTTTTGTTCTAATGAGTTTAATACTTTATGTAGAACTGAAGGTATTGTGAGACATCATACAGTTCGACATAATCCTCAACAGAATGGAGTTGCAGAGAGGATGAATAGGACTTTGATGGAGAAGGTGCATTGTATGCGCCTTAATGCTGGGCTACCGATGTCGTTTTGGGCTAAGACCGTTGCGTATGCATGTCATCTCGTTAATCGCTCTCCTTCGACTGCTATTGATAAGAAAACTCCACAAGAGGTATGGACTGGTTCTCCTGCTAGTTATTCTAATTTAAAAATTTTCGGATGTCCCGCGAATGCTCATGTGGATAATGGGAAGTTAGAGCCTCGTTCGGTGAAGTGTGTCTTCATAGGGTTCAAGAAAGGTGTGAAGGGATACAAGTTGTGGTGTCCTGAGACTAGTAAAGTCGTCATCAGTAGAGATGTTATTTTTGATGAGATTAGCATGCTTCAGGGGTCTCCGTCTTCAACTCACTCCGAGGGAAATCAACAAAAGTCAAGTATTGAGGTGGAGCTTGAGATTGGGTTGAAACCTACACCAGAGAAAACTCCAAGGCCTATTCCAGTTTCTATGGATGGTGCTAGCTCCTCAAAAGCACCTCCACGGTATTCAATTGCTAAAAATAGGCCTCGTAGAGAAATTAGACGCCCTCATAAATATACAGAGGCTGATTTAGTTGCGTATGCATTAAATGTGGCTGAAGAGATTGATTCAAAAGAAGAACCTGCGACATATTCAGAGGCGATTACCTGTGAAAACTCTGGTATGTGGATGATCGCTATGCAGGAAGAGATAGAATCGCTTCACAAGAACGCTACATGGGATCTAGTGAAGTTACCAAAGAGCAAGAAGGTTGTTCGCTGCAAGTGGGTGTATAAGAGAAAGGAAGGTACAATGGGAGTTGAAGAAGCCAGGTATAAAGCCAGGCTTGTTGCAAAAGGATATAGTCAAACTCCAGGTATTGATTTTACTAATGTATTTTCTCCAATTGTGAAACATAGTTCTATTCGGGCTTTAATAGGTATTGTGGCATACCACGATCTTGAGCTTGAGTAGTTAGATGTAAAAACTACATTCTTACACGGAGAACTTGAGGAAGACATCTACATGCAACAACCAGAGGGATCCGTAGCCTTAGGAAAGGAGGACTACGTATGTCAGCTGAAAAAGTCTCTTTATGGTTTGAAACAGTCACCAAGACAGTGGTATAAGAGATTCGATACATTTATGACCACTCATGATTTAATGAGGAGCAGTTACGATAGTTGTGTCTACTGTAAAGTATGTGATGATGGGTCGTTCGTTTACCTGTTGTTGTATGTTGACGATATGCTAATTGCAGCTAGAGATCAAGTCAGAAAGATGAAAGCACAATTGAGTAGCGAGTTTGAGATGAAAGATTTAGGTGCAACAAAGAAGATGCTTGGAATGGAGATTCTTAGAGATCGACCGACTGGTAAATTGTACATAAGTCAAAAGAGGTACATCGAAAAAGTCTATAGTAGGTTTAACATGCAAAGTGCCAAGCCGGTAAGTACTCCACTAGCTGCTCATTTTAGACTTTCGTCTTCTTTGTCACCACAGTCAGATAGTGATGATGATTATATCTCGCGAGTTCCATACTCTAGTGCCGTTGGCTCCCTTATGTATGCTATGATTTTTTCACGACCTGACTTAGCATATGCAGTTAGTGTTGTTAGTAGATATATGGCAAACCCTGGTAAGGAACATTGGAAAGCAGTTTAATGGATTCTCAGATACTTATGTGGTTCTACTAATGTTTTTTTACAGTTTGGGAAAAGTAGAGACGGAGTTGTCGGTTACGTTGATTCAGATTACGCTGGAGATCTTGATAAGAGAATATCATTGTCTGGTTACATTTTTTGTGTTGGTGGTTGCGCTATTAGTTGGAAGGCTATGTTGCAGGCTACAGTTGCTTTGTCTACTACAGAGGCAGAGTACATGGCGATTACAGAAGCTTACAAAGAAGCAATTTGGATGAAAGGCTTGTTTGACGAACTTAGTGATGATTTGCAGATTTCTACAATCTTTTGTGATAGCCAGAGTGCTATTTTTCTAACAAAGGATCATATGTTTCACGAGAGGACTAAGCACATTGATGTACAATATCATTTTGTGCGTGATGTGATTGCTCGTGGTGATATTGTTGTGAGCAAGGTTAGTACACACAATAATCCTGCAGATATGATGACCAAGTCACTTCCTATTACCAAGTTTGAGCATTGCTTGAACTTGGTTGGTCTTTATTGCTGAGTTATGCCCTTAGGGGCTTTGGTGGAAGAGGTTTAATTTTGTGGTTATGCTATCAAAGATTGGAATTTGTTTCAAGGTGGAGATTGTTAGAGTTTGTGGCCCAAATTCTTGTTGGATCAGCGGGTTTTGCCCGCACTGTATGGACCTGTAGTATTAATGGGTCTGACCCCTTTTAATTTACATCATATTCTAGGGTTAGACAATATATAGAGAATGTGACCGTCTTTTCTCTCATTCAGTTTATTACGTTGTTCACCAAAATTTGTACAATCTTCGATATAGTGAAACATCTCTTCTGCCCGTAGTTTTTCACCCGTAAAGGGTTTTCCAAGTAATCTTGGTGTTCATTCTTCTTTTCGCTTTTATCCTCGTTTATGGTGGTTGGATTCTAACAATGACAATCCTAAATTTACTTAGGTTTTGAGCTAGATCTCATTATTTTATAGTTATAATATCGATTACATAAAATATAAAAAAGAATAACAAGACCAAGACTCAAGCATAAGGACGTGCTATCAGTGAAGTTCTTGGGAGAGAAAAGAGGAATGAAGTCCTTATTGTTCTTTATATGGTTCGAACGGATATCAGTATAACAATACGACAGGTAAAGGCTTTGAGGCATTTTAATTGCTTCAATTAAAATTTTATTAACTTATTTGTACTAATGTGAGATTTATATGACATTTCTTCGAGATTGAATACATTTTATGGTGTAATCCTTCTGTACCAAATAGTTTTTTATGTTTGTGTTTATGCCAATTTCTGTTTTATGGTGTAATCCTTCTGTACCAAATAGTTTTTTATGTTTGTGTTTATGCCAATTTCTGTTGGTCCCTGACGGATCGGGTACCCGAAGGAACCGAACCGAATGGTTTGGATAATTAACTTGATTTTCAGTTACGGGTAAATTCGGGTCAGAACCGATCGGTTCCGGGGCGGTTCCGGATACCCGAAAAATCCTAAAACTCAAAGAAGAAAGATCTATCGATTCGGTGGTTCTTACAGCTCAAATACCAGAGATGGGAAAGAAAAAAATAAGTTTTCAGCCGAAAGATGAGAAAGAGACGAGAGAGATCCATTTGCCTCGTCGGTTATGAAACTAGATTGAAATATAAAAAATTAAGTTTCAGCCGGAAGACAGAGAAGACACTTGTCTACCTGAAAGAAGATTTTCGTTTAGTATTAAAAGATTTGAAGAGGAGAGATAAAATTAAGGATATATCTGATTTCATTAATTTACAATAAGATTTACTTGATTTCTTAGAATCTAACTAATAGATTCCTTCATTTCAAATCTGTGTAATTTTATTAGATTACAAAATTTTGCATTCTTCAAAATATAATAATTAAGATGTATTCAAAGTTGTAAAATTTATAATACAGTGAAATCATATTTTATTTTGTATCCTTTCTAAATTCTTTTTAATATTTTCAAAATCATATATAAAAAACTTTGCTTAAGATTTATTATGTTTTAAAAATAATATAATTTTAGTATTTTACACATAATTCTTTTTATTTAAATTATTTTTACAACTATAATTTACAACAAATTAGTAATAACAAATATTATAATAATTATTTTTTATTTACTAAAAATAAGTATTTAACTTATAATAATTAACTTAAACAAATAAAAAAATAATAATTAGTCAAAAGTTTTTTTATTTATATATATAATACAAATTTGCTTCAAATTTATCAAAAATATTTCTTAAAAAACAAATGGATCCTTATTATAAATCAGGTCCGGGTTGGGTCCGGGTATAGTCAGTTCGGGGCTTAAAATTTAGAGTCCTTAAGTACTCGATTTTTCGAGACGAGCTCGGGTCCAATTCGGGTTGTCACATACCTAAAATTTTTCCATGCCTATGCATGTATGGAAGACCATAGTAGTAAATACTCCCAAGACTCTAAAAGAAATAGTGCCAGTTTTGATCAATACTTTGATCTCTTCTCTTGCTTCTTCATCATCCGAAAGATGTGATAGTTTAGATTTCTGTTTTATGCTTATCATTTGTTTTACACCGAAATACCTAAGACTCTAAAAGAAATAGTGCCAGTTTTATGCTTATCATTTGTTTCAGACTGAAGCAACACACACACAGGATGAATAAAGATAGAATCTGGAGAATATCGGTTTAGAAATTAGGAGGTCGGTTTAAGGTTTAGTGAATCAGTTAGAATGATGTAAGTTGGTTAGTATGAGTCGGTTAGGATATTGAGTCGATTGGAAAATACACCTGACAGAAAAGAAGAACACAAGACAGGTTTTTATGGATGTTCAGAGATAAAACTCCTACGTCACCCCTTCTTCTCGAAACCGTGAGAAGGATATTCACTAAGGAATACACAAACACAAATACACGACCGAGACTTATTTACTGCTCGATAATCACCCGTACAATTCTCACAGAAATTGTAATCACACTTAAGCTCTCAATCTTGTAGAGAGATAAACACACTTAATTTATCTTGTCTTGTATCTTTGTTTTTCGTATCTTGTATGCTTTGCCTCTTCAGCTCATTTTATAGGTGAAATGTGCCAACGGTCACATTTCTTCAACGGATACCTTCAGGGTCATCCTTGAGTCTGATTGGTTGAGTAGAGGTTCAGCCTTGCATTAAATGCGGTTCTGGTTTCCAAGGCATAGGTCAAACCGGCTAGGTTTGTCTTTCACTTGATATAGCAACTGTCGGTTGGACAGTTGCCTGCACCTGGAAGGTTGCGCCTCTGACTTATCCTAGAGTGGAAAGATCTCTTCAGGCAATCTTCTGCAACATGCAGAGTATCATCAGACTTGTATGGATATGGCAATGTCACAGTCTGATCCTTTGATGTTATCTTCTGCAAATACACAAAGTATCTGTTTGCACCGATTTGTAAGTTGTACTTAGTTTGATATTCTTGACTTCTTTCTCTAAGTAGTCTCTTCATCGGTTTTCCAGTTGGATGCATTTCGGTTTAGGATGTCTACCGGTTTGATATTCAACCTGATAACTTCAGGTTTGTTCATTTGCTTCTTCTGTCCGGTTTGATATTCAACCTGATAACTTCAGGTTTGTTCATTTGCTCATTCTGGCCGATTTGATATTCAACCTGATAACTTCAGGTTTGTTCATTTGCTCCTTCTGGCCGATTTGATATTCAACCTGATAACTTCAGGTTTGTTCATTTGCTCCTTCTGGCTGGTTTAATATTCAACCTGATAACTTCAGGTTTGTTCATTTGCTCCTTCTGGCCGGTTTGATATTCAACCTGATAACTTTAGGTTTGTTCATTTTCTCCTTCTGGCCGGTTTGATATTCAACCTGATAACTTCAGGTTTGTTCATTTGCTCCTTCTGGCCGGTTTGATATTCAACCTGATAACTTCAGGTTTGTTCATTTGCTCCTTTTGGCCGGTTTGATATTCAACCTGATAACTTCAGGTTTGTTCATTTGCTCCTTCTGGCCGGTTTGATATTCAACCTGATAACTTCAGGTTTGTTCATTTGCTCCTTCTGGCCGGTTTGATATTCAACCTGATAACTTCAGGTTTGTTCATTTGCTCCTTCTGGCCGGTTTGATATTCAACCTGATAACTTCAGGTTTGTTCATTTGCTCATTCTGGCCGGTTTGATATTCAACCTGATATAGTTCTTGACCGTTCCTGGACAATAAGTTTATTTAAGTTAAGTTCTTTATTTGACCGGTCAATTTTATGTAACACTTATTAAATTCGTTTTACATATTGCGTGGTACACAATTGAATTGCAATTGAATCCACGCCCCACCCATGCACTACCCCACGCTCAACCCCACGCCCAACCCCACGCTAAATCCTAAACTAAAACCCTAAAAGTAATCTTGCATTTAGGTTTGTTTAGCATGTAAAAGAGAAATTGAATGATTAGAACGAGAAAGGAAGAATAGAATGTGAAAGAACCTGAGGAAGCACAGCGTCGCCCTGGCTTGACGATCGTCCAACTGGGTAAAAGTAAACGACTGGGGCTTGGGGCAGGTGCCGAGGAAACTTTTCCACGTTAGAGGCTTGGCGATCGTCCGGCTTGGGGGGATTCCCAGCTTGGGAGAAACCGTCGCGGGTGGAAGACGGCCGTGAAGAGAGGGGAAAGAAACGAGAAGAAATAGGGGGAAAAGGAAAGGAAGAAAAAAAAGAAAAAAAAGGTTAGTAAGGGTAAAACTTTCAAAATTTTTAAAAAAATATTAAAAATAAAAACTGAATTTAGTAAGGTTATTTTTTAAGATTATCCTCTTTTGAGAGGGTCATTTGATCCAATTTTCCCTAATTTGCATGAGGTCATCATTGTATAATCCTACCCTACATTGAACAGTTATAAAGATGGTGTTAACTCCTCAAAGCCAAGAAAAATCATCATGAACATGATCCTGAAAATAAAACTATACCTGTTATTTTTCCATGGACGAAGTTTAATCCCTTCCGAAACTAAACTACCACAAACGACAGCAAACTGTGCAGGCTTTAGACTTAACAAAATTTTATTCCGTAGGACCATTGCAAGCTAGAGTTCATTTTCTCCTCGAATTGCAGAAGTTGTTTCACCAAAGAGGAAATATCATGTGCATATTTATATCTAGTGCTCTAGCTTCATGGATGACATTGCTGACCTACAAAACAATTTGAATCATTAAATACAAAACATTAGGCGAATATGAACTAAGACATCACCATTTTAAAAAAGTAAAAAAAATAAAGAAGCTCATTATGTTAATATACAGGAATTTGGAAACATTGTAAGCATGCAATTTAGGACTTTGACAAACAAGTAAAGCTAAAGAAACATGGAAGATGCAATAACTCACTTATATAATGAATCTTTCACCAATACATTCTTATATAATAATATTGCTATGGTGCAATTACCTGCATGAATTCCCTCCATCCAGAAGGCTCGATTTGCTCTATCCTGTTAAGCAAGCGACTTGATCTAGCCTTCAAGCGTTCAATCTTTTCTTGTGTGAACTTAGTCATGTCTAAAATCTTTCTATACTCCTTGAAGCCTTCCGTGCGATCATTTTCTTCAAGCGTGAAACCTTCCTCCTTTGATCTTTATAACATTCAACAGCAGACATGTATGCTTCTGAAAATTGTACCACCTAGCAAAAGAAGTAGAAACACAATCATTACCTTTTTCTTTCCCACAAATTTAGAAGTGCTTAGGAGCATTTACAGTCTATTAAAGCATATAGACAAACCTGTCAAATTACACAAAAAGGTCAAGCCTAAAAATGAATAAAAATGGTACGTAGACAAGTTTATAAAATGTCCATTCTTAAATCAAAATAGTGTGATCCATGATCAGATTTTGTACAAATCGCAACCATGTTTAGATGCATAAATATGTGCACCTTGAGAAAATGTCGTCTACAAACATACAAGCCCTTTTAAAACAAAACTGCATTGCATCATGAAGCCTGAGTTTATATGCTATAGCATCTGTCTAGACAACTGAATGGAAAATTATCCTCATTGAGACACAATAAACTTAAATATTCACTTTGGCAATGAATATAGGGTGAAAGCAGTTTTGATAGAAAAATTAAGTAAGTTAATTTTCAAACCGGCCAGAAAACTAAACTACTATTAACTCTTATGTGCAGGAACATAACAACTTGCATAAACCGGCTGAAGAACATATCAAAGTAATCCGGCTCCAGATGATCAAGTCATGATCAAGAGGAACCGACCTCAACACTCTCAACAGACCGGCTATCAAAGAAAAATTTACATCCCAGCCGGATTATACTATGAAAGAGCCAACCGGGAACAAAGAACTACAAAGATGACGCAATATGACGAAATAGACGTGTCTTGGAGAAATAAAAGAAGATAAGATCCGGATCAGAAGCATGCGATAAAGACAATGATGATTCACAGATCCGACTCAGACAGCCGGAAGGTGCATGCCTGACACGTGTCTAAATCTGCAAACCAGTTACGTCATCCATACCCTAGAGGTATATGCATGCTTGCCAAGTGTCAGGAAGTTGAAACGTGCAAGCAACTTCTCTGAATCGGCGTGACCCTGAACTGACCAATCCCACGGTGAAGGAAGAAAGTGACCGTTGGGATCATCTTCACTATAAAAGGAAGACGAAGCGATCTCATTAATGCAAGGTTCAGAAATACTTAAGAGAGAGAAAGAAATCTCACGCGCGATCCAAAATTTGTTGTCTCATTTACCGAAAGCTCTATTGTGCTAAATTATTTGTATTACATCAAGAGTGAGTTGGTGTAACCGGCGAGTAGCGAGTTAGGCTCGACCGACAGTGTAATTGTTGTAATCTTGAAAGTTAGTGGAGATCCTTCTCATAATCTGATAAGAAGGGGTGACGTTGGAGGGTTTGCTCCGAACATCCATAAAAAATCTTGTCTCGAGTCTTTTTACTTATTTCCTGTTTATCTACCTAAAAACCGAACAAATACTAACCAAAAACATAATCCCACTTCGTTATCAAAACCGGTCTATACAAACTCCTTAAACCGACCCCTCATATACCTCATCCAAGTCGCGTGCGTTGCTTCAGACTGAAATAGACATTTACGCCCTTGAACCCGGTTCAAGAGTCTGTGACAGTTTACGTAGTGCTGAGAAAGGTTGTAGTCTTTAACCGGTCTATCAACAAATTGTGTTGTGTGTTGTAAGCGGCTACCCTTCCAGAAACCGGGAACACCCCGATCCTCCAAGGGCATCCCCGATCCTAACAAGTGGTATTAGAGCGAGGTTCTTAGCACTCAAGCAACCGAAGAAGATGGGAAGCATGACCCACAGCGACAAACCACCAATGTTAAACAGTGAAGCGTTTAACAGCTGGAAGAAACAGATGTATCTACATCTGATTACGCTGGATGATTAGATGAGCAGAGTTCTGAAGGAAGGGCCAATCAAGATCAACAAGGATATAGACGCATGGACAACTAAAGATCAAAGACGGAGTAACCTGGACAACCATTGCATGAGACACATCTACAAGTCTATAGATGATAACACATTGAACAAGATATCAGATTGTGACAATGCAAAGGAAGCCTGGGAGACGATCATTCAGATCCATGAAGGAAACGAAAGGACCAAGGAGAATAAAATCTTGGTGGCTACTCAAAAATATGAGAACATTAGGATGAAACCGGGGGAAAACATGAAAGAATTTAGTAACCGGTTCACTAGTGTGGTCAACGAGCTGCAAACACTCGGAAAAAGATGCGACAACCGGGAAGTAATTATCAAGGCCTTAAGATCACTGCCGAGCACAAGGGATATCAAAACCATGGTGATGAGGGAATCAAGCAATCTCGGGCAGATGAAACTGCATGACGTGTTTGAAGATCTAAAAGCCTACGAGTTCGAGATCAAGTCTCGGATCGAAGATGAAGCATCCACGTCAACTGCAACCAGAGCTTTGGTTACATCGGTGGAACCGGCGGTCCAAGTATCAACCGTTTTGGCTCTAGTCAAAAACGCTGATCAGATCAGTGAAGATGTGATGTCGATGCTCGCTTAGAAATTTGGAAGATTCATGAAGAAGAACCAGCCGCCATCTAACAACAACTTTAATTATAATTATGTTGATAAATCAAATAAAAGATGCTATAACTGTGATGGTTTGGACATTTCAGGTCAGAATATAGGAAACCAAGAAGAGACGACAGAAAATCGGAAAGCAACTATCAAGGCAACAACTACCAAGGCAACGTTATTAGGGTAACAACTACCAAGGGAATGATTATCGAAGAAATGACAATCAACGGAACGATTACCGGAGAAACGATAATCAGCAAGTCGATGAAGGGAAGGAAATACAAAAAGCACTTATTGCATCCGACGGTGGAAGCGAATGGGCGTATTCCGACAACGAAAACGATGAAGAGAGAGTAACATGTTTCATGGCAAACGACGAAGAGGTATTTGATTTCTCATCTAATGAGTTTACTAAGGAAGATTTGATTTCTGCACTCAACGAAATGGTCGCTGAGTTCAGAAACATATCTGCCTACATACCGATTCCGGTGGAACATAAAACGGTAGAGTCAAGTGGTTTAGCTGATGAGTCATGTGAAACCACAGTGTATGAACCGGCTAAACTATCCTCAGAAAATGAGGAGACAGTTCAACCGGTAACTGAATTAGATGAACGAACACTGTATGTTACGGCTGCGTGGGAAAGATCTCGTAAAGTCGTAGATCAGATGTGTAATTATAAAAGACATCCTAAGTATAGTTTTGGTATTGGATATAAACAAAACAAATCAAACGAACCAAATCAACCTAACGGGATGAAACTCACACAAGACAATCTTCCATTTATAAGATTTGTCAAGAGCTCTTCAACCAACAATGAGGCAGAAACTGTCATAAAACCAGAACTAAAATACGTAAGCCCAACTAAATCAGAAAAATGGTTTCATCCTGAGAGAAGGAAAACCAACCAGACAGAAAATAAACAAAATAAAACAAGTACATCTCGACCTCAAAAACACGCATCACCGCGATATAAGACATTCTTGAGCAAGGATCAAGAAGTTAAGCCGAATACCATAAGAACAGACACCGGGAAGGTGATCCGACTCATTCAAGTCTGGATCCCAAAGGGACTAATCAACCATGGACCCTACTGAATGTGGGTACCAAAAAGGTGTAAATATTTTTATTTTACAGGTTAGGAGAAGCAACCAGCTAAAGAACTCAGAATGGTATCTGGACAGTGGATGCTCAAGACACATGACCGGCAACGATGAGCTACTAGCAGACATCACCTATGAAACCGGAGCAGTTATAACATTTGGTGACAACTCAAAAGGTAGAATCGTGGGCAAAGGTAAGATTGTCCATGGTAACCTGTCTATAAATAACGTACTATTAGTAGAAAACCTGCATTTCAACTTGTTAAGCATCAGTCAGATGTGTGATGTAGGATACAAAGTTGAGTTTCATATGAATGCATGCTTAGTTAAAAATCATCAAAATGACATTCTATTAACCGGTAACCGAATGGGAAACATCTACAAAGTTGATTAGAAAACTGATTTTGAAAAACTGGTATGCATGATAGCGGGAAACGATTCAAACTGACTCTGGCACAAACGGCTAAACCATTTAAATTTCAAAACAATAAATTTCATATGCTCTAGGGAATTAGTTCACGGTTTTCCAAATGTCAAGTTTTCAAAAGATAAAGTATGTGCTGCATGTCAAATGGGTAAACAAATAAAGTCATCTTTCAAAAGTAAAGGAAATCATCAATCTGAACGACGCTTAGAACTCCTGCATATGGATCTGTTTGGTCCGGTTAGAGTAACTAGTCTAGGAGACATGCAATATACCATGGTAGTTATTAATGATTATTCTAAATTTACTTGGGTAACATTTCTAGCTTCTAAGAATCAAGCAACACCAAACTTGATCAAACTGATTTTGAGAATACAAAATGAAAAATCTACTCGAATAAACAAAATCAAAAGTGATAGAGGAACTGAGTTTATAAACAGCAGATTAACTACTTTTCTTGATGATTCCGGTATTAGACACGAATTGTCTAGTGCTAGAACTCCTCAACAAAACGACCTGGCTAAGAAAAGAAACCGAACTCTCAAGGAAGCCGGAAGGTCAATGATAGCCAATTCGGGTATTGCTCAAAAATTTTGGGCTGGGGCTATCAACACCGCATGTTACACTCAAAACCGGTCTCTAGTAACTAAACGTTTTTCAAAAAACCCTTTTGAGATTTACTATGATCGAATTCCAAACATACGGTATTTTCGAATTTTTGGTAGTAAATGTTTTGTTCACAACAACGGCAAAAATTATTTGACCGCTTTTGATGCTAAATCCGATGAAGGAATAATGTTGGGATACTCAACTGTAAGTAAAGCATATAAGATATATAATACTAGGACTTTAACAGTTGAAGAAACATCTCACGTTGTTTTTGATGAATCGGTTGAACGAAACACTACATTACCCTTCGACTTTCACAACAGAATGAAAAATTTCAATATCTATTTTGATGATGAAGGTGAGGTCACGGTCTTTAGACGATTTGTCAATGATCAAGCGGTTGATGCTGGATCTCAGCATGTTCAAGCTGCTTTACCGCAGAAAGTTGACTCTTCAGTTTCAACTGAAGAAATCGGTCGGTCCGACTCTGTTCGGCCTACCGATCAGTCTAACCTTGATCAGCCAACCGAAAGCTTGAAAGAACAAAAATCATCCTCTTGAACTAGTAATAGGTAACACATCCTCACCCGTCCGAACTAGGCAACAGAATTTGGAACACTATGAAAACTCAGCTTTCATATCACAAATTGAGCCGAAAAAGGTGGATGAAGCATTGTCAGATCCCGACTGGATCCTAGCAATGCAAGAGGAACTAAACGAGTTTGAGAGAAATAAAGTCTGGTACCTAGTCCCTAGACCGAAAAACAAACCGATTGTAAGAACACGATGGGTATTTAGAAATAAACTCAATGAAGACGGTTTAGTTACGAGAAACAAGGCCTGGTTAGTGGCTCAAGACTACAAACAGGAAGAAGATGTTGATTTTGAAGAATCATTTGCCCCTGTAGCTAGACTTGAGGTAATTAGAATATTTCTAGCATATGCAGCTTTCAAAAATTTTCAAAGTTTTTCAAATGGATGTTAAAAGCGCTTTTCTAAACGGTAAAGGTAAATGAAGAGGTGTATGTTAATCAACCTCCAGGTTTCAAAAACTCAGAATACGAAAATCACGTTTACTAGTATGACACAGGCTCCAAGAGCCTAGTATGACACATTACAGCAATTTTTATTTAACCACAAGTTTACAATAGGTTCAGTCGATAAAACATTTTTCAAATTTGAGAAAAAGGAACACATATTACTTGTTCAAATATATGTTGATGATATTATTTTTGGATCAACCGATCCAAAGTTATGTGATAAATTCTCGAAAATGATGACTGACAAATTTCAAATGAGTATGATGGGAGAACTGAGTTTCTTCCTAGGACTTCAGGTCAAACAGATTGAAACCGGAACGTTCATAAGCCAGCCAAAGTACACAGCCGAACTGCTAAAGAAATTTGGAATGGATACATGTGCTGAGGCGGCTACACCAATGAGCTCTTCCATAAAATTAGACAAAGAAGAGGATGGTCAAGCCGTTGACATCACAGTATATCGGGGAATGATTGGATCCTTGCTCTACTTAACAGTCAGCCGACCAGACATCTTGTTTGCTGTTGGAGTATGCGGGAGATTTCAAGTCAACCCAAAACAATTACATTACACCGCAACTAAAAGAATATTGAAATATCTGAAGGGAACTCAAGATGTTGGACTTTGGTACCCAAAAGATTCAAGCTTCAATCTCATAAGTTACTCAGACGCGGATTACGCAGGATGCAAAATCGATAGAAAGAGTACAAGTGGAACTTGCCAATTCCTGGGTGACCGGCTCGTTACATGGAGCAGCAAGAAACAAACTTCAGTTGCAACATCAACCGCAGAGGCAGAGTACCTAGCAGCCGGAAGCTGTTGTGTACAACTCCTCTGGATCCAACAGCAACTAAGGGATTTTGGAGTAATAGCTGAAGAATCACCAATATTTTGTGACAACACCAGTGCGATAGCGATAACATACAATCCGGTGCTGCACTCACGAACGAAACACATTGACATAAAACATCATTTCATCCGGGAGCATGTTCAAGAGAAGCACATCCGGATGGAATATGTCTCAACTGAGCAACAAGTCGCTGACATCTTCACCAAACCGCTACATGAAGCTAAGTTCTCTCATTTCAGAAATATTCTAGGACTTACCGATATCAAGCAACTTATACCATGATCATACATGCATACTGTTTACATACATCATCATGAAAAACCGGGATATGCGTTCAGGGAGAAGCCCTCGCTTCTCAAACCATATTCAAATAGGCCATTAAATATTCGAGGATGTTAACCGAGAGAAAGTCTCTGGTTATGCCCGATTATTTCATGATGTCAAACTACATGTATACTTACTACGCGGTTGAAATGACCTGACAGATGTGGATAAACTTAATCCAAAGTTGAACAAATGTTGATGCGATTCAACATTTCTTCACACCGGAATAAAACATCCAACTAAAACCGGTCACGGAAAACCGATTAGTACAAATGCATTTTGGTTTAGATAAACTAAACTTTTCCGGTTAACTTGGGATAACCAACCGCGTTCTCATGCATAACTTGAAAAATGAAGCCTGTAATTAATAAAATAGTTTACCTCAATCGAGATGACGACATGTGTCCATCATCAAGAGAGGGAGACTAACATCTTGTCAATAATTTATTGTCATCATGAATATCTTAGTAATGATTAACTTTGCATTGGAAATAAACATTATACACTTCAACAAGTTAAAGCCTATTAACTAATCGATGACATCACTAAGCATGCTTAGCCTATTGATTTAGCCGAACCCCTAGCTATATAAACAACCCTTTAATCCTACAACACTTCACAAAATTTACTATTCACAAAAAAAATTTCTTGAGCTAAAACTATCTCAAGACAATGAACTCCGATCCACTTGCAAAGAAAATATTGTTGGCTGATTTTAATTCTATCTACCAATACGAAGACCATGAAGTCAAAGACATGTTCTTAGCTAGGGATGGCAATGGGTACCCGTATGCCCGATACCCGTGGGTACCCGATAGTCGGGTTCGGGTATTTTAAATCGGGTATGGGGTCGGGGTCGGGCATGGGGTATGAGAGAAGATACCCAATCGGGTACGGGGTCGGGGATGGGGAGTGTGTGAAACCCAAACCCGATACCCGATACCCGATTATATTAATATGAAAAATAAAATATATTTTTTATTATAGTTTAATGTAACATTTCAAATATCTCATTATTACAAATATCATCATTAATATTTTGCTCTTATCCATACTCCACTCAAACATTATTTCTTTATATTCCCCAATAAGACATTATTTCTTTATATTCCCCAAAAAGTTATTTCTTTCATCATCTTCAAATTTCCTTTTAATAATAAGATGTATTTCAATCTCAACACTCTTCATATTCAATCTTTAACTTTTTTTTTTAATATTCATTATATTTTCTTCCTCTAACACAACCAAGTTCTTATTTTTTCAAGATTTTCAACATAAATACATAGGTAAGTAATGTTTTTATTTATTTTTTTAACATTCATTCTAACTTTTCTTCACTTTAGCAACAACAAAGTTCTTATTTCTTTCAAGATCTTCAACATAAGTCAATATTTTTTTTTACATTTATTCTAATTTTTCTTCACTTTAATAACAACCAACAAAGTTTTTATTTTTTTTCAAGATCTATAACATAAATACTTAGTTAAGTAATGTTTTTGTTTATATTTTTAACATTTCGTTATTAATAATTTTATTATTTATTACAATTATTATGTTTCTTTTTCTTCAACTTCTACATTTTTTAAGTTTTTAATCGGGTAATGGGGTACCCGTCGGGGATCGGGTACCCGTTGAATCGGGGATGGGGATAACATTACATATACCCGTCGGGGTCGGGTTCGGGGATGGGTACTTCACTACCCGACGGGTAGGGTACCCGTTGCCATCCCTATTCTTAGCCGTTGAAAGAAGCGGGCTAAGAGGATTTTTGGAGAACAGGTTAATCATCGACTACTTGGTAGCTGATGAGTTCTTCGAAACTGCAAAAGAGGTGCACCGAGACATAATCGTGGCACAGGTCTATGGTCAATCTTTCTTATTCAGCGAGACGAATTTCGCTGAATACTGCGGTTTACCCACTGAAGGGGTAACCGACCTTACTTACTCCCCGGTGACCATTGAAGAAATGTGTCACCGGTTCTCCAATTCTAACACCCCGGTTAAACCCTGGGTGCTAAAAGCCAACTATTTCACAAGTACCAGATTCTGTGTGAGATTCTGGGAAAGTCAGTTCTGGGTAGAGAGAAAAGCTACTACTACACCCAGAGGCTCTTTGAGATGATGATTTCCATCACGGTTGGGACACCGGTAAACTGGTCTTGGATCATCTTCAGCAACCTGAAGAAGATGATTCTCTCAAACAAAACCGGTTATGCTCCTCAGCTAAGTGGTTTCTGTGCTAGTCTGGACATCCACTCCGGACCTTTCGTTACTCTTCATCCAAAGCATGTGCTCATGAAGGAGAGAATCCAAGAGCTGATCGACCGGTGGGAAGCAGCAAAAGCCAAAAGGAATCAAGCTGCCGGTTCATCTAATGTTTAAACCCTCTTCATCTCTTTCCCAATCCACCAAACCGGTAATTTTGTTGTACTACCGATTTGGTACGTTTTATTAATGAAAAATCATTTCTTTCCCCTTCGATCAAAAACAAAGGAATCCTAAAGAAATAACCAACATTAAATGCTCCGTATCAAACCAAATCAAATCAATATTGAAAAATGAAATATTTGCTTTCCAAGAAGCACGCCTGATCCGATTAGACCAGACAAAAATTTATCCTCTTGAAAACTTATTAGGCATTTATGACCAGACATAAACGGTCTGATTTTTCAAATATTCTCATTAAATGCAACCAACCGCCCACACTATAAAAAGGGAACCCATCCTTCTTTATCAAATCACACTTCAAATAATTCTCTCTCTAAGTTCGAAACTTCAAAAATCTCATTCACTCCTTGCTAATATCCTCTTCCAAAATGAATGCCGAATTGAGAAACACAATCATTGTCGATTTCCGTGAAATGAAGAACGTCCGGTTTCACGAAACTATATTCTCACTGATTGTAGAATCGGGGCTGCAAGGATTTCAGACACCATCCTCGAAGAGGAGGTGTACGAATTTTTCAACAACGGGCATATTCTTGATGATGGTAGCATAAGGACCATCATTAACGGAAGATTTCTTCGGATCACCGAAGAACACTTTGCTCATTTCTTCGAACTTCCAACCGAAGGATT